>NC_043969.1:5835080-6002580 GCF_902148855.1 Sphaeramia orbicularis | reverse complement strand
TGAAAAGATGACAAACTGCTTTTACCTGAATTATTACATGTATTGATAGGATAGTGGTTCAGAAGTTATAAATATTTTAGATCATTAGATGCTCTGGTCTGCAGTGGATGTTTGGGTCTTTATGGGTTAATGACAAACCAAGATATTTACCATTACAATGCATTATAAAGTCCAGAAAAAAAATATCAAATTGGACATTTAGTGCATCTTTGCTGGAAATTACATTTTTATAACTAACAGGTTTTTTTTTTTAACAACCTATGACAGGGCTCATTTTGCTTTATAGCGATGTAACTGATTAATTATTTGATCTTTGTAATAATTTATGTCTTCCCAATGTCGTTGGGTCAGTCCATATTTGTGCAGTTGCGTGGTTTTGTTCTCTGATGCACTCTTGTCTGCTGATAAAATGTGTGTTTTTATGTACCCATCAATCAATCAATCAATCAATCAATCAGATTTTATTTATATATAGCACCAAATCCTGAAGTTCATAATCAATCAAAAGTTATCCTCATGACACTTTACATATAGAGCTGGTTGAACCAGACTCTCCAAAAAGACAGATGCTACATCTTACATGTGAATCTTTTCAATAAATCCAATTTGTCTGACAAAAAGCAAAACCTTTTCTCCTGCCTGACCAGCATATAAAAACTGGCAAAAAACACCTTCACTTCAACATCACTTTCCAAGCTTTTCCTCATGTTATTGTTTGTATTGTGGGTATTTTATTTAAAGCATGTTCAGGCAGTGTAGGATGATACACAGTTTCAACGTGTACACAGCTGCTTTAAGCAAAATTTACTTCTTGGTTAAGTAAATCAGAATTATGAGTGTTAGAGGAGGATGAGGATGACACTGCCCTTTACCCGCATGGGATTATTGATTTTACCATGCAAACAGCTCTTAACTGATTCCTAGGGACAAAGTAGACATTTTTTTCCCAGTTAAGTAAATCTTTGTGAACTGCTAATGTCCCCAAACACTGCAGATGTGTTACAACATATTAAAGCTTTTGTGTGCCGTCTGAAATGAAGCAATAATACTGATATTTATGTTTTTCATAAATTAGCCATTATGAAGAGGCACTATTAATACCAACTTTGTATGCTGATATGATACAAATAATATGTTTAAATTATGAAGAAAGAATATTTGTAATGCATGTGTAAGCAGAGGTAGGGGACTGCTAAAGATGTATATAAAACAGAAAAGAGGTAATAGTTAATGTTTAACTCAACAGTCAGTTCAGCAAAAACGTCTATTATGGTGGTCAGCAGCTTGCGTCCAACAGATGTGTTTGTCCTCTACTTTTTTACAGAAGTAAAATCTACTGTTACACAACTCAGGTATGATTCAGCAGCACTCGTACACAGGGACACATTTATGACCTTTTAGGAATTTCACAATCTGTCAGTGGTGGAAAGTATTTGGGTCCTTTACTTGCATAAAAGTGGTAATAACACACTGTGAAAATAGTCAATATACATACAATTCCTCCATTCAAACCGATTGATACTGTATGTCTGTAGTAATTATATATGTACAAGTATGAGATGTCAAACTTGTCATTGTGCAGAAAAATTATCGCTGTCAGTGTTTTACTATTATATCTGATGTTTTTTAAATGTATTTTACTACTGCATTAATGTGGATGTTGCAACTCATTTGAACTACTTTATAAACTGTTGGTGGTTAAATCTATAGCAAGGGTGTCAAACTCATTTTAGTTCAGGGGCCACATTCAGCCTAATACAATATAAAGTGGGCCAGACCAGTAAAATAATTTAAATAACAGGATAATAACTTTTGAGTGAAAAAAGTAAAATTTTGTCATGAAAATGTTTACATCTACAAATCGTACTCAAACATAACATGAACAAACATGAGCAACCTGTAAATTCTTAAGAAAAATAAGTGCAATGTTAACAATATTACGCCTTAGTTTATTATTCATACATCAACTTAGAGATCACAGTGGATCTACAAATACACAAAACAGTTAATAACAGGGAGAATATGATTAAAATTTCACATACTTCTTTTCAGAGATTTCAGATATTCACATTTTTTGTAAAAGGATAGTCTGTAAATGTAAATATGTTACACTTGTCTTGAAAGAAGAGGCAGCACGATGATTTTCAGAGGTTTTATTGTCTTTTGACAACAGGCGACGTCTCTCGCTGGTCACAATTATACTCTGCATCTTCCAGAATCAAAACATTGTTTCTTATTCGCCAGACTTTCCTCCACTCTATTTGTTGCATAAAACCCAAGCACCCACTTGTGGCGTAACAGCACTACTGCATATATTATTTACAGTGCTCAATAATTTGTATTGTAGGTACGCTTTTAAGTACATTAATATTGTATTGATTATCCAATAAAAATGTTTTTAAAGGGGGTGTCCTATTTTACATTCTACTACAAATATTCTTGTGTAATGTAACTTTTTACACTAAAACAAAGAGAAAAATGAGCAGTTTTCATAATTTATAAGTTATTATGACAGTATTTTACTGGTCTGATCATTTTTAGATTGAAATGACCTAAAATGATTTTAACATCCATATTTGTTAATATCTTCAATGTCATTTTTACATTTCACAAATTCATCCCAGAGGCAGGACTGAACCCTTTGGCCCCCGGGCAACCTTTTTGACACCTATGATCTATAGCAATGCATCATTTTCTGTAGGATCAGCATGCTTTGTCATGTTGCTGTCCTAAGAGAACCGCGTTTCCCTGAAAAGTCAGCTTGTCATGAGTTTAGAAAAAACAGGGTTGAGTTTTTAGCAGGGGTGGGTCATCAGGTCTTCTCTACTGGTCTAAACATAATAAGAAACAGTCACCTACATTCACAGCCTAAACTGTTACATTTCTTCCGTGAAATTGTATTAATTTATTTCCAATAGACTATTCTCTTCATTTCTTAGCAATTCTCTTGGCTGTACTGCTTCCAGTATGTGTATGTGTATGTAAGATATGTTGTCCAATCAGATTTCAGCCTCTATGTGTTGCCAGAGTTAATCTAATCTGTCCTGGGCCCTCAAAAGGAATAGTGAAGGCTTATGTAGTTCAAACTGTATAGCATTGGGACTGTTTCTTTAACCAATCAGATTTCAGTTTCATCTCATAGGGCCAGTTAGCTGGCCCACAATGTCATCAGCATTTGTCCTTCCTCTGATTGGATGGTGAGAGCAAAACTTATTTGATATAGCTTTGGCAATATTTTTTTTGATTCATGCCAATAAGGTACAGAAGAATACAAGGTGGTGACCCTGTTGTATAGTGTCTATGACTGCTCTGCCGTCCTGCATACAGTTGTCTTTAAATGCTCTGCATCTCCAAATTACACAAAAACTCCCATTTGAAAAGAAACGCAGCACAACACACAATATCTGCTGGGATGTGAGAGCATGACTACGGTTGTAGTGTTGCAAATGTAAAGACGGGTTAGGTTGTGTATGTAGATGATGGACTGTGACGTCAAACGGTACCTACTGCTCAAAAAGATAATTGTCTGGAAATGCTAGAACATCTATGCACAATCTGATAACCATCTCCTACGAATATTTAATTCTCTGCACAGTAATGCTGCACCTTCATCCACGGGATTGTTGTCAAAAGGACATGCTATGTTTGTGATAAAACTGTCCACCTACTGTTCCAAATGGACTTTTAATAAAGGCCTACTGTTGGATTTATTTAAATGACAGATGGCAAAACTATGTTTTGCCAAAACTCTCTTGCTGACTGAATGAATGAGGAAATCAAATACGGGGTGTGGCTGAAAGTGGGACAGAGAGAAACTCAAGGTTCAGAAAAACCTGGTCCCAACCAGGTGGGTTCATAGAGTTCTGTTACTACGGTAACTGACTGAGAGCTTAAGTTACCTCTGTCCTTGAAACAGGCTAGAGTTACCCCTCTGTCTCTGGTTTGAGTTACCTCCCTTTGTGAAATGGAAAATTCAGAGTTCCCTCATTTAGGGTTAACAGACTTAGAGTTTTCACTAAACCTGCTTTGTGAAACGGACCTCTGATGTGGTGTGGATCTGTTGCTGGTTTTGTTTTTGTGCTGTCATTGTTTGTGGTATTCTATTCATGTTTTCTTCTCTTGTATTTCTTGTGTGGTGGCTCTTATTTATCTTATTTTATTGAAATTTCCATTTTTTTCTTCTTCTTTTCCCTCTGTCAAGTTTGCTCGGTTCTTGTTTTGGTCATTGTTGCCATTTTAGTTATCACCATGGTTGCTGTTAGTGGTATTGTTGGTGTTCTCCTGTGGGGGTCTTTGCCACGTTCTTCCCCCCTTTCTCCCTCCTCCGCTCTCTCCTTCTCTCCTCCCCCTTTTAAAACACATTTCACTGGAAAACCTAAACCGAACCACCATCACACAACACCCAGCAGTAGAGCCCCTCTCTGTTTGGTTCCCTCTCCTCTCTCACACACACACACACACACACACACACACACACACACCAATGTATAGTGATGAATATGTTTGGTTATGTTTTCAACAGCAACCACTTAGCTGGCTTGTCCCACTGTCTTGTCTTATGTCTGTTTTATCCCACTGTCTTGTTTCGTCCTGTCCCTGTATACTTTCGGCTATATGAGCTCTCCATCTATGTAAATGTATACAAGCAAGGAATGGATGAAAATGTGAATATAAGTTGGATATGTTTCTTAAACACAAGCTGTAATTAAAAATAAAATTGTCCTCTGGAGAGGTCTGTCTTGTTTTTTGTACAACAAAGACCCACAGCTTCAGAGATGACAAATCTGTCTCATTTGTAAACCATGTCATGTCTGCCAAATTCACATGGTTAACATTTAGTGTGATGTTTCAATGCAGCTGCCCTGTGTTTGCTGTGTTTCTCCACAGTTCTTTGGGAAAACAATATTGTCCAACCCTTGATTACACAATCATAGTTTCCTTTTAAGCATGGAAAATAATGATCATACAAGGTGTATAATGCATTTTTTGCATTTTTTTTGGGCATTTGTAGTATGTAAAGAAACTTACTTTGGAAATTAGCGGATGGAATGAAAACACTGTACAGAAGAGGTGGACTACTGGCGTTGGTTTGAGGTCTGTGGTCGCTGAGTGCACTTTTGTTTATTGCGTGAATTCACTGGTATTATATTGACATCATTAGTTATTTCCACAGGGTATTGAAAAATATCCAAATAACAACATTGTGCCTAAAGCTATTAAATTCACTCCAATCCAATTACCACTTTGTATTGTATGCCCTCAATGATGTGTACTGCTGCAGTGACGATTGTGTTCTGCATAAACATAGAAACCTCTGGAGCTGTAAAATGAAGCTAGTGCAGGCTACATCTCCAACAGTCTAACTTCTAACTTTTATTAATTGAAATATTTTGAAGCATTCAGCGCAAGTCGGGGGCAGGGCAGTTGTCAATCAGGGAATTCCCTGTGCTCTCCCAATTCAATCAGGACCTGTAACTCTGCAGCACGGGATTGGTGAAAAAGGGTCTTTTAAAATTTCATTTCATTTCATTAAAAATGTAGTCAGATTAAGCCAGATATCACATATATTCTACAGAAAGGGTAAGGTCATTTCTGGCTTACTCTGACTACATTTTAATGAACTTAAAGTATATTACCTGTTTCACCAATCCTGTGCTGCAGAGTTACAGGTCCTGACTGACTCGGGAGAAACCCTGGGAATTCCCTGACTGAAACTGCCCCGCCCCCGACTTGCACCGAATGCTTATATGACAGGCTGTATGGTTACTTGCTTCAAATATTTCAATTAATAAAAGTTGTAATGTGAAAGAATACAATGAATGTGCACTTATCACTACTGTTCGCATGAATATATTCCTGGCTGTTCGTTTCCGCTTTGTACTAGCCGCCATTGTGACATATTCTGACAAACATGCAGTGCACATATGTTGATGAGACAGATTCTGACAGATTACAATGCGCCTGTGTAGATGAGATCTGGAACATAACGACCATATATGAAAGGGCCAACCGCGTCATCGAGCAGTCTGGCAAAGTTGGTGACATGAGTCCGCTTGGTGTGTTCCATTTGATCGGCCGTCGCTAGTCTTTTCAACCGATTCAACATGTGTAATCAGCCACTACCCGTCGTTCAGTCGGACTAATCTGATTGGTAGAGGAATACCCCTTAACTACTGAATCAGTCAATGGGCAGTTTACATGTGAATACAGCTATGCAAAGGTATTTCACACTATTATTGTTTTCTATTATAGGCCATTAACTGCTTGTATTGTATCTGAATGAGTGCCGGTCAGTGTTGACCATGGACTTCATTCATTCCATGAAGTGAGCAGTTAGCATTGTTAGCATAGTGCAATTTCTCCTTAGTTTTCACCTGCGACGTACTTTCTTCTTCACAGGAAGAAGGTCTAGAGCTGACAATGCCAGTATCCTTCCTATTACTAACCATCCATTCAACAAGTAGAACAACAACCCTTCTTATAACTCAAAACTCTCTGCTGACAACATGACTGACACAGTGAGCTCTGGGTTTTGGTCTACAGGGATGTCCAGTCATTTCCGGGTTACATCTCACGCAAGTGAAGAACGTTATGCTCGAGACAGTAGTTGATTTGATGTGTTCTTCACACTTTTTTGACCGTGTCAGGGTGACTGGTGCCAACTGATCAGTCGGACTACCTTTTCTGGTGACGGTCGGCAGTTGGGTTGGTGTGTCTTCAACACAATTAACAGCAGAAAATTAGCTCACTTTGTAAAGTATTGGGACTGAGTGTTTCTACAAGCTACATACAACAAGAGATTTAAGAGGTGATATGAACTGTGTAACCTGTTGTCCTGGAAGGTAGAGTGGTTTATCTGTTTGGATGAAGGGTCACTGGTTTACGAACTATGATCTTGACTTTCCTGACTTCTTTGGAGTAAAACGTGTTTCCTCTGACCTCCACTTCAAAATCCTGCACTTCGTCTTCAGTAACTGAAGGTACCTGTTGCAGAGATACAGATTTTATTATAGACACAGGCAAATACAGACCTGATCAAAATCTGAAGACCAGTTGAAAAACAGCTAGAATTTACCTTTTGCACATTTGGATCTTAATGAGGTTTTAAGTAGAGCTACAATATACAAAAGCAAGAAGGGGGAGTGAGACAAAAAGCACTTTGAAAAAGTAATTTATTGAAAACAACAAGTAAACGAAAGGCTGTTTATCAGCTGATCAAAAGTTTAAGACCGCAGGCTATGAAGCCAAAATCTGCTCAAAATTCTGATTTTCTGTCGGGCATTCACACGGTCATGCCCTCCTGATGGCTAAAGCTAAGAAGCTTTCTCTTCTTGAACGTGGTCGGATCGTCGAGCTGCATAAGCAAGGCCTCTCGCAGCGTGCCATTGCTGCTGAGGTTGGACGCAGTAAGACAGTCATTCTAAATTTTTTTGACAGGATCCTGAGCATTATGGAACAAAAAAGTCAAGTGGTAGACCCAAAAATGTTACACCTGCGCTGAGCCGGAGGATCCGATTGACTGTCCGTCAAGACACAGGGTGGTCCTCAACCCAAATTAAGGCCCTTACTGGTGCCGACTGCAGCGCAATAACCATCAGACGGCATCTGCGGGAAAAGGGTTTCAAAAACAAAAAACGAATTCAAAGACCTCGTCTCCTACAACGCCACAAAACTGCCCATTTAGACTTTGCCAGGGAGCATCAAACATGGGACATGAAAGGTGGAAAAAAGTTTTATTCTCTGATGAGAAAAAAATTTAACCTTGACGGTCCAGATGGCTTCCAACATTACTGGCATGACAAGGAGATCCCACCTGAGATGTTTTTTACCCGGCACAGTGGAGGGGGGTCCATCATGATCTGTGGTGCTTTTTCATTCAGTGGAACACTGGAGCTTCAAATGGTGCAGGGTCGTCAAACGGCGGCTGGTTACGTGCAGATGTTGCAGCGGGCATCCCTCATGACTGAGGGCCCTCGTCTGTGTGGTAACAGCTGGGTTTTTCAACTGGACAACGCTGCAGTTCACAATGCTCGCTTGACGAAGAACTTCTTCAGGGAGAATAACATCACTCTTTTGGACCATCCCGCATGTTCCCCTGATTTAAATCCCATAGAGAACATTTGGGGATGGATGGCAAGGGAAGTTTATAAAAATGGCCATCAGTTCCAGAGAGTTGATGCCCTTCGTGAAGCCATCTTCACCACTTGGAGCAATGTTCCCACCAGCCTCCTGGAAACACTCGCATCAAGCATGCCCAAACGAATTTTTGAAGTGATTAACAAGAACGGTGGAGCTACTCATTACTGAGTCCTACTGAGAAAATTTTTTGTTCTGGTTTGGAGAGTTTTTTGTAATTTTTTGAGCGATGGTCTTAAACTTTTGATCAGCTGATAAACAGCCTATTTCAGTTTACTTGTTGTTTTCAATAAATTACTTTTTCAAAGTGCTTTTTGTCTCACTCCCCCTTTTTTCTTTTGTATATTGTAGCTCTACTTAAAACCTCATTAAGATCCAAATGTGCAAAAGGTAAATTCTAGCTATTTTTCAGCTGGTTTTAAGATTTTGATCAGGTCTGTATACAACAAGAAAATAGCTTAAATTTGCCAGGGGGAATGGAATACACTACAGTACAATGTCCAAATCAGAGCAAATACTGATGGTTTTTATAGCCTTTTTGTTTCCAGATTTATCTAGCAGCTTTAAATTAAGTTCAACAACTTTCAAAAATAAATAATATTTGCTTTTGTGTTAAAGAACTTATAGTTGTGAATGAAAAATTTAGCAAGTAAGAGAAATCTTTTTTTTTTTTGTTTTCTTTTCTGGGTATCTGGCCCACAGAAGTGATACCAATGTAAGTCAGTGACAGGCATCAGTCGTGCGCGCGTGCATGGACCACGTAATATGAGTGATCCCCATGCGGTTATATTTAAACTGCAGAATCCGTGCGTGGAAGAGACTGACCCAGGACACGCTGGAGGGATTCTATCCCCAGAGCTGTGTGTGGGCAGAGGGCTGTCTGGGCTCCTCTGCTGAGGCTGCTGACCCCGCGACCTGGACCCGGACCCAGATCGGAAGAAGATGGTACTGTATGGATCCGGGACAACGTAAGGTGAGTGATCCCCATACAGTTATATTTCAATTGCGGGATCCGTGCGTGAAACATCGGCTTACATTGGTATCACAACTGTGGGTTCATTAACAGATTTAACAGATTTAAAGTCCGGTCATTACACAGACTTCTGTGAAAGACCACTGTCACAGAAAGGAGGAAGAGCCTAGGTGCGCGGCCCAGAAGCGCGCGGCCTGGAGGCACGTGAAAGAGGAAATCGATTTCACGATTTCCCTTCTTTAAAAATCATCCTAATTAAAAAATCTGATTTTAATTTTAAATCGATTAATCGTGTAGCCCTAGACAAAGGAATATATTTTTTCAAATTCAAATCTCGTTATCATTACGCTGGACGATCACACACACACACAAAAACACTGCTACGCTGGTTGAAAGACAGCGTAGCGGGTCAAATCACAGCATCGGGGGCCCCGACATTCAACGACGGTAGCGAGAACCCTGAAGCAGAGAACAGTTGTTAGCTGTGTGAACACTGTGTGCCTGCCAAGCTCTGTTCTCCTGATGACACACAAAATACAGCATTAACCAGCTGATAGCATAGCGGCTAACTTAGCAAGTTAGCATTAACACGGATGCTAAACTCATCAAAAACTTAACATTAGCAAACTCAAAACTCAACAGAATTCTTATAGGATGAGTCAGATCTTACAAACACCAAGTTACTGAAGTTTCACTTCCTTTAACTCATGAATAATAATTTTAATTAACTTTTATTGGCAGACCTCAGCTCTACTGCAAATCTCCTCCTAATTATCACATGACCTCAGCTGACAAACTTAACCAAACATCACCAGGTTCAGCAAAACAACTAAAATAAAACCCACTGATAACACCTGTACTAATGTTACCTTATCTTAAAAACTCCAAAATTTGTGGTTATAGTGGTTAAATCTCAACAGCTGGAAAAGTCAAGCTAGCTAACTATAGGTCTACAGCTGAAAATTCAACATAACAATTGTTTAAGAGATAAATTCATCCAAACGCTAACACATACAAAAGAAAACAGAATTTATGACATAAATGTCCGCTAATACAGGAAATACACTTGATAATTTGAAAGATGACGTTATCTTATTAACTTAGTGCTGTAATTGTTAGATCAGCTGCAATATAAAAAATGAATGTGTTCCGATGGCGTTACGCTCAGTGTAGGAACTGTTGGCCCCTCCAGAATCTGGAAGTAGGTCCATATTTTGTCCACCATTTTTTTTTTTACACCGGGAGTCTGTGGAAGTGTCGCTACTCTGATATATATCAAAGACTCTGCTGCATCTACCATGAAACTCTGCCCATCTTCTCCAGCCTCACTGACTACACAGCAAAGAACACCATAAAATAACATACAGAGTATTTAGAACAATAATTCCTATTCTGTACTATACACTATCAGTAATTTGTCGTTTCTTCCATCAATTGCCACAATACTGTGGTAGCAAAATGCACAAAAGAATGCACTGAAGTATATGCCATATTTTACCACAGTACTGTGGCAATAAGAGGCTAATGAGTTCATGGAACAGCATCCATGATTGGCTCGAGTGCAAATGCTAACATTTGACTGGCTCTGTGGCTTAGTTAATGTTAATGTTAAGGGTAAACAATATTCAATTGGTTCAATTGGACCCTCTAAAAATTTTTAAAGGCCTTCAACTCAATGTGTGTGTGTGTGTGTGTGTGTGTGTGTGTGTGTGTGTGTGGGAGGGGGGGCTGTTTATACAGACTGATTACACAGGTTAAAGAGCACAGTTTATGTAACTGATAAGGGCACTCCTTTAGCTGGTGTTTACACTGAGGTTTCATAGGTCAATTGTGCTGTTGTTTGTAAATGATGTACAGAAGGGGGTGGTTCAACACTCATTCTAAACTGAACTGAAGGGGGTCAGCGCAACATAATCCAAGATTCAAGTGAAATTTGACACAGTTTATCACATCAGCGTGTCACAAGTAAAATGATTTTTTTTTTTTTTTGACAGACAGATAGACAGCAGAGAGATTGCTTGTTTCCGAATCCCAAGACAACCTGTCACCAACTGACATAAATTCGTGTACTTAGGGCCCTTTTCCACTGTCAGGAACTTTTGCAGCATTACCCGGGACTTTTGGGAAATACCCTGGTGTGTTTCCATGTAAATTACCCAGGTAAAAATCTTTTCCTTGCCCCCAAACTTTCTCTGAAAAAGTTTTTGGTAGAGAGGTAGTACTTTTCAGATTACATGGAATTGTTGAAGGGCGGGGTTGTGTGCTGGAGAACACTGATTGGTGGGCTACAATTGCAGCATTCCACATTTCGTTCACCTCCCATTAAGCCACTGTGCCACAGCAAACTTTGTTTTGTTGATTTCATTTCCACAAGCTTCGTCTTTTGAAAATTCAGAAAATGGACCAAAAGAGAAGCTATGACAAGTGGATGGACAATGAGGTCCAGGCTCTTTTGAGCATATTTGTTAGGACGTCTCAAAAATCACTTTTCTCTTCAGATCACGGTGTTATTTAAACCAGTTAATCTCCAACATGATAATAGCCCCCCCAAAAAAATTTCAGCAAAATCTGTCAATGTTTGACCACCCCCACTGCAAAGTATGAAGGGCCCATCAAAAAACGCCAAAAAATGCTGTTTTTAAATGCATTACCATGCTTGATGGATACTAAATGGATACTAAAGAGCCTAAAGTAAAGACATCCATACAGCATCACATGTGATACCTGACTGAGTCTCTTGTGGTACTAAGTCTCTTTGATAAAGAAGTACCAATAGAAACCAAAGCAGCCATGGCAAAGAACAGCTGCAGGCCAAGCCCAACCTGCAGTATTCACAAGAGGAAAGCCCACCTTTCCCACACAGAAGTTCCTGCATGGACAGCAGCCTGACCTGGATGATCTGTGGGACCCCATCCAGTCCTGGCGGATATTTGACCGTCTAGGCATGGATGGGGCATGGCTGGAAGCACCCCCAGAGCAGTGGGAGGAAGAGCCACAGAACAGACAAATGAGGGCTATTGTCTGAGATGGCACGGTGGTGCAATGGATAGCACTGGTGCCTCACAGACAGAAGGTCCTGGGTTCGATTCCAACACCAGTCGATGGGGGTGGGACCTTTCTGTGTGGAGTCTGAATGTTCTCCCTGTGTCTGCGTGGGTTCTCTACGGGTACTCCGGCTTCCTCCCACCACCCAAACACATGCACTGATAGGTTAATCAGTTAATCTAAATTGCCCATAAGTGTGAATGTGAGAGTGATTGTTTGTCTCTATACAGTATGTCAGCCCTACAATAAACTGGCGACTTTTCCAGGGTGTACCCCGCCTTCACCCATATGTAGCTGGGATAGGCTCTAAGCGACCCCCGTGACCCTAGTGAGGATAAAGCGGGTTCAGAAAATGAATGACTTGGAGCTATCTGTCGTTAATGATGCTGCAGAAAGAGGTGTTAAGGACATCCAAGACGATGCCAATGCAGCCATGGAATGTGCCCATAGAGGGTACATGGTTCCCACAGAATCAAGCTACCAGAGTTTCTCAAGAATGAAATGGAAGAGAAACTTTAGAGTGAGTAATATCTGAATAAATTGTGAAATGCACATGTATAAAAGTATGTCCAGATTATCAGAACCATGTCATCATTTACGTCTTTGATTTATGCAACCTGAAATCTTGTATTTAGCCTTATCATTAAAGTGTTCAGCTGAATTTATCTTTAACTAAAACCTGTATTTTGCTGAGAAGGGGGTTAAGAAAATAGACATTGTGCTCAACTAGATTTACTGTTCTGAACTTCTTTCTATTTCAAGTTTTTAGCCTCTAATTGAGTTATTTTATCTTAAAATCACCTTTTTTTCACTTATGCAGTATATCACCTGATACAATAACCTTTGAAGTTGATATTACAGGGACACTGTAAAATACCAGAAAAAGCTATTTGTAAACACTTAAGACCTCATTACATGTGATTTTCTGGGTTAAAATGAACGTTTTTGGCATTTTTTGGTGGGCCCTTCATACTTTGTGGTGGTGGTGGGGTCAAACATTGATGGATTTTGCTGAAATTTTTTGGGGGGGCTATTATCATGCTGGAGATTAACTGGTTTAAATAACACCGTGATCTGAAGAGAAAAGTGATTTTTGAGACGCCCTAATATTTGTGGAGGAGGAAATTCAGAGGGACTTTGAATTGACGACACAAAATGATCGAGTTTATGTAAAATTTGCCAACAAGCTGGCAGAGCCAAGTGTAAGACACACACCTAAACAAATACGAGAAATGCTGAAGAAACTTAGGCAGGATTATAAGAAACTAAAGGTCGTAGAGGATCTGACTAGTGAACAAACAAATAGTATGACCAGCTGGGCTGGCTGTCCTGGACAAGCTGGTCAGGACACTTGGCCAGAAGCCCTAACCTTTCACAGATCATGTTGTTCATTTCTTAATGATGAAACATTGTTCAATGATTGTTCTTATGCTCCAACTTTATTTTCATAGTGAACATTTTCACATACTGAACAGCCCTCTCGGTTCTTTTTCTACCCTCACTATTAACACTGTCAACCTTCATCTTAATCACTTTGATTTTTAGCACAACACAAAAACCTAAAACATTCAATCAACCTCTAACACAGATCAAGTCTGTCTGGTCTTTTGATTTGATGCTCAGATCTCCTTAATACAGGTGACTCAGACTTAACATGCCTTGTGTCCACCTGCACATGTCCATCTGGTTTTAGTTTCGATACTGTGTTATCATCATTCTACCTGGATCACTGTCTGTCTCTTTGAAAGTCTCTTTTGTTTTCAGAAGGTTGCAATGGTTTCTTTTGAGCCTGTGTCCTTCCTCTGTCCTTACTTCATATGATCTTACTAGTACATCCTGAGGAACAGTGGCTTTTGTGTTCCACACATCCTGGTCTTGGATTCTGACCACATCATCTTTAACAAGTGGTCTGAGAGTTTTGGTTGACTTGTCATTTCGTTGTTTCTGTTTCCATTTCATGTTCTCTAACTTTTTCTGTATCTCTTCACTCTGTCTGATGTCTGTACAAAAAGGAAGGGTCGTGCATAACTTGCGATTCATTAACAGTTATGCTGAGGATAAACGACATTCAAGTGGGGCAGTTCTGTAGCTCAGGAGAACTAAATATGTATCTGACTTACTATCTGTGGTCTTTTTCAGAAGCTGTTTGATGATGTGCACCCCCTTCTCAGCTTTAGAAGGTTAGAAGGTTGCCTTTATTGTCATTTGACAGTGCAAGTACATCAAACGAAATTCCATTTGAAGATTAGGGTCTTCAGCCGCTGCAACACGAGCTGCCACAAGACCCATCCCTCGAAAAAAAACTGCGTTAAAAGTACAGAAGAAGATAATGCAAAGCACAAATATAAGACGTCATACATTTTTCACACAGTACACGTGGGCAGATGCTGGGATTTTTTCATGGATTTGAAGGGAAATTGGGGGACAGCGTGAACATCAAGGCCGACAGCAGACGTGAAGGGGAAAAGGGGGTAATGGGGGAAGGGGGGATGCATGACCTGTGTAATACTTGTGGAATGTGTGTGCGAAGATAAGAGACTCCAGTGGGTTCGCTCTGTCCATACAGTTAGTCCTTCAGTCTTTATCAGTTCTTATCAGTTCAGTCCACTGTTGTCTTGACCATGGAAGATGTTTTGACTGCAGTGGGAGTAAAGAAAGAATGAAAGAATGCTGCTTCCTCAGTTCTCAGGGGAAATAATTTAGGCCGCGGGGGAAACTTGATTGCTGCATAAATTTAGTATAACTTAATTTTTGTTATACCTGGCCTCAGCATTCCTTAGCTCCTTTGTCCAGTGAAGTCTCTACGCAATTCCTCAATCTTCTCCTTGAGTCCAGCAGATTGACGGAGCCCCTCCATGGTTGCCCTCAATCCCTCTGCGGACTGACCCGTGATGTAATCCAACTTCTTATACGAGTCCTCAGCCCGTCCGGTCAGGTCTCGCACACTCTCCTCCGTCTGCTTCACCGCCCGTTGTAATTCCTTCACATTATCACTCACCACTCCGAAGTTCTTCCCAATTTCCACCGACAGCAGCGGGGTCTCTTTGCATGCTGCTGTCTTGCTGATTTTGCGATAGATCAGGACCATTCCCAAGCCAATCAGAAGGTGTCCCACCATCATAATTCCAAACAAAAACACGTCCTCTACATCCTCCACCGACAGTTCAGACAAACAGACCACCCTCCACTTGTCCCAAGCGTCCCGGGTGTATCCGTCTGAAGCTGTCCCGTCAGGGCAGGTGGGTTCCCCAGGACCATTCTTCCTTGATGAAAAAATTGTGTCAATTGCGCTGAGTGACCAGTTGATCAATTCCATATTTGCTGTTCGAGAGCTCAGTAAGCAGGGATTCAAAAGTAAAGTAAATCAGACGAGACACTGCAAGACCAAGCAGAGTGGGGGAGGCAGAAAGAAAACCAGCAGATAGCGGAGCTCAGAAAAACACGTCTGCTCTCTTCGAAGGACAGTCAGCCATTTGCTTGTGCATGCTGAGGACTGGATATGACATGATGGAAACCATACAGTCTACCAAACTGCTGCCACTCTTTGTACTTGTAACAAGGACCATTATCTTTGGTATACCGTGCCGGGCAAATGTGGACTTAACATGAGTAATGACCAGTGGTGTCACAAGGCCTGTTTTAGGGGGCTGAAGCCCCCCTAAAATATTCTTAAGCCCCCTAAATAATTTGGTACTTTTTATTATTATTATTATTATTATTATTATTATTATTATTATTATTATCTTTTTTTTTTTTTTTTTTTAAAGTTCAGACAAATTCAAAATAATGTGGCCAGAATGTGAGTTGAAATAAATAATCATATAACCTGTCATTATTAACTTAAATATGATAATAAATCTGTCAGTTTCCCTTCACTTCATAGTGTAAGGAGCCCCTTCAGTGTGTCATTATCCAGTCCATTCCACTTGTCCATATAGGGTACACCCACATCACTGAAAATACAGTCCACATTTTCCCTGCAACCTTGCTTGCACTTGTCAACCTTTGTAGCCCTTTTCCACCAAATTGGTTCCAGGGCAGGTTCAGAGCCGGTGCCTGACTTAGCACCAGTTCTTTGTGTTTCCACCGCTTAAGTACCGGTGAAACCGGTTCCAGGCAGGCACCAACTTTGAGCTGGGCTAAACCAGGGCCAGACAGCCGGCCGAAAAGAATCTCACATTTGGACCTACTGGACTGGGTTTTAGGGGACAGGCCAGTGAATCAGACTACCGGTGCACTGAACTGGGACACAGCAGACACAGACTGGAGGGTTTTGATTGTGGATGAGTCTGTTGTTCAAACAGCGGCAAACGATACTGGTAAGTTTTGTTTCTCAAACGCATGGCTCACAAATGGTCAACTTTAGTGATTAAAGCAAGCTACAAATGTTACGGATGTTAAAACACTAGCTATTGGTATGCTACAACAAGCTAACAATAACATTTCCGTGTTATCTCTGAAACGCTGTTTCCTCGGTGGGTTTTTAAAAGTCAGAACTGAACCGAGTAGTTAACTGAACTGTGTTCCAGTAGACAGGGTTATTGTCCACATTATGGAGAACATGTCCAATTAAAGCATGGTTTCTTTGTTTTGTTCTTTACAGTTGTTGTCCATGGACGAGGAGGCAGTTTCACAGCAACAGCACCTGAATTTTTCTTCCCTTTTGTAAAGTTTTTGAGGCATTTTTTTTATTTGAGCCTATTTTTTTTAGTTCAGTGTAAATAAACACATTTGAAATGCATAAAGTTCATTTTTTACGTGTTTTCTTTGCCTCACATTACTGGGTAAACAATACTGCTCTGGTCACTTCACTAATTATCTGTTTTCAGACTATCCATGCATTATGTTTGTACATAATGTCTATAGAAACCTACATATGTTATTACACATGCCACAGAGTGAATATTGCGTATTTTGCCAGTAGATTGGAATATAAGCTTGTAAAAACAGAGCAGTGCACCAGACCAAGTCACGTTGTGACAACTTTGGAAGTTGCACAAAACACACACACACCTGTAGCATACCTGTTTGCTTCCTGATCCACCCCGGAAATCGTTGCCACGGTGTCGTTACCAGTCCGCTCCGAGTTAGCGGTAGTTTTTAAATACCCCCCCGCCCATATCCGCATTCGGAGGTGTAGTCGGCACGGCACGTAGTTGGAATCGTTGGAGCAACAGCTCATAGAACAACAAAAAGTACGGCAGTTAAACCTGCTCCATGTCCGCTGAACCCGTCATACCGCTTTCCCAACTCCATTTCATCTCCGTCTGAGTCTCCCTTTGGCTCATCACATCCATCCCACTGCAGCAAAAGACAGTCTCACCTCGCATACCAGCAATCCAGCAGCAAAACCCGGACCGGATTACCAACTGACTGGACTGACTGACAGACTGACTGACAGCGACAAAACAGTGGAGCGTTATGAGTAATTGAGGTTTTTTTTTTTTTTCTGCTATCTTGTGTTTTTTTCTAAACCCCAAATTGAACTGTGCTCTTGTTTTGTTTTTGTTTTTACTAATGAACTGAAACGTACGGAGCCCGGGAAGGGACATGAAGAGAAAAAAATTATTGCGTTATAACGCAATAGTTCAAAAGTATTGCGTTATAATGCAATAGTTTTTGCGTTATAATGCAAAAGTATTGCGTGTAAACGCAAAAGTATTGCGTTATAACGCAATAGTTTTTGCATTGGGATCTGCACTCTGGATCGGACAGGTCGGTCAGGTCTGACACACCTGTACTCTACAGTCATGTGCCCTATGCATGTGTAGTTCAGATGACCGTAACTCTGTCATTATTTGTCCGATCGGAAAAATTCCAACGGTTTCTGAAACCTGAGACACTGTGCTTTATGGGCATTCTCGGGTCAATGCGAAAATTTCACGGGCACCCGTCCTAGAAGCTGCAAAATAAGCCATTCGGTGACTGGGGACGCACACAGCAGAGCGGAGAACCGGAGCGCACAACGGAGTGAATAACGGATTAGATCTAGTGTTGGAAAATGTACGGAAGACGGATATCCCAAGTTCCATGACCCCCCTGGAGGTTTACAGATAGATTTGTGACCGAAGGAGCGACTGATTTAGCAACATCTGAAGAAGAAGAAAGGTAAAGTTCACCCTGTTCCATTTAGTGGATTTTCTACATGTCTGAAGCACTGTCTGCTTTTTTCTATGTAGTTTTTACTTGTTTTACTTTAGTATATGTGTAAATTGACGCTTATACTCCATGGTGGTTTTATAGAATAAAGTACTTTAACACAACTAAAATCAGCCCAATACTAATCAAATCTATAGATCAATTATAAGTACATAAACAGCAACAAAACAATCGATAGGATTGACTGAATCAAGATTACTGCTTAGAGAAGACAACTGACCAATCAATAAAGTCAAACAATTAAACCAATGCTAATCAAATCTATAAATCAATTACAAGTGCATAGACTGAAATTGAACAATTGATAAGATTAACTGAATCAGATTAATACTTAGGGAAATAATGTAGTATAAAGACAAGTGATCAATCAATAAACCCAAACAATAAAACCAATGCTAATCAAATCTAAAAATCAATTATAAGTGCATAGACTGAAATTGAACAATCAATAAGATTAACTGAATCAGATTAATACTTAGGGAAATAATGTAGTATAAAGACAACTGACTAATCAGTAAACTCAAACAATAAAACCAAATGCTAATCAAATCTATAAATCGACTATAAGTGCCTAGACAGAATTAGAACAATCAATAAAATTAACTGAATCAAGATTAATACTTACAGAATGCAACTGATCAATCAATGAACTCAAACAATAAAACCAATGCTAATCAAATCTAAAAATCAATTATAAGTGCATAGACTGAAATTGAACAATCAATAAGATTAACTGAATCAGATTGATACTTAGGGAAATAATGTAGTATAAAGACAACTGACCAATCAGTAAACTCAAACAATAAAACCAATGCTAATCAAATCTATAAATCGACTATAAGTGCCTAGACAGAATTAGAACAATCACTAAAATTAACTGAATCAAGATTAATACTTACAGAATGCAACTGATCAATCAATGAACTCGAATAATAAAACCAATCCTAATCAAATCTATAAATCAATTATAAGTACATAGACTGAAATTGAACAATCAATAAGATTAACTGAATCAGATTAATACTTATGGAAATAAGGAATTCTAAAGACAACTGATCAATCAATAAACTCAAACAATAAAACCAATGCTAATCTACTCAAAGCTGTTTTAAAATGATTATTATACTTCTAATTTTTATAGCCAAAACTTTAGAAGTATGATCAGGGGACTGACCTGAGGGCCCAAAGGTTAATGTTTTTTTTTCCAAAAAGCTCCACCAGATGGAGCCAAAGCCTGCCTTGCACATATGAGACTGTCTGCTAATTTCTGTCTCTGTCCTAACTTAACCAGATAGTTTTTGAACTCAAAAAGCCTCACCAGATGGAGCCAAAACCTGCCTTACACAAATGAGACTGTCTGCTAATTTCTGTCTCTATCCTAACTTAACCGGATAGGTTCTGAGCTCAGTGCCTCAAGAATACACCTACGAATTCTTCAAACGGAGGTACAGTAATCTATTATGTCCGTTGGTTAATACCTTTGTATTACCCATAATTACCTCTTAAACCTAGCCACAACAGCAATCTTTCAGCTGTTATCCCAAAATACCTTAGTTTCCTTTAAAAATACCTAACTAGCATCTTTCAGCTATTGGAATCGCAAACAGCAATCTTTCAGCTGTTGACCCAAAATACCTTAAAATTAACCAACTAGCGTCTTTCAGCTGTTGGACCAGTTCCCTTTTTTGGAAAAAACAAAAATACTTTACTTTAAACTCTAAACAAAAATAATAAAAACAAACAGCTCCTTCAGCTGTCAGCCCATACCGTAGTTCCCTTTAAACAAAAATAATAAAAATAAACAACATATGAACAATGTAACAACACATATGTCCACTCCACACTCTGTATGCAAATATGCACGTAAGTTTTGGCAAACCTCAAAACTTAGAATAGTCAATATGCAGAATTCAGTTTAAACTGGTTCCTGCTTCCTCACTTACACTCTTACACACACTAAGAGACACTGTGGGGGCTTATCAAACGCAGAATTCTTCAGGTTTCTTCAGGTTCTTCCTCCAGAGATGTTTTTTCTGGGGTGTTCATTTCTTCCTCTCATGTTTTTCCCTCTCTGACCCGTTACTGGGCGCAAAAATGCACCGTCAGCCAGACGTCAGATAGAGAGTGGCATGAGGAAAAAACTGAAAAAGCTGTTCTTTTCTTCTTCCCCCCTTCAATGAGATGCCCGCATCCTCCACCAAATTGTCGGTTTTACAAAAATCAAATGAAACGAGGGATTGTCTCAAAAGAAGATTTCATTCAGCACAGGGGGTAAAAACAAACACTCACAGCCATCAGTGTCTGGATAAAAATACTGTTACGACCCATAGGTGGGTCGTAGTGTCACTCTGTGGGTGTGTCCTTTGTTGTGTGTGTGAGTGGATAATATGTTGCAGGTGCCGAGCCAAATGCACCCCCGTGATTGGAGCAGCAACGGGAGGCGGACCTTTAAAGACCGTGGAGCTGGGCCGGACCTGTGTCGCTCTTCCTCCACTCTCAACCCTGCCTCCGTTCCACCAGCAGTCCTGTTCAGCAGTAGGGGTGGGCTGCCCTGTTGTGTTATCTCGTTTTCTCCTGTTTTTGATAGGAAGGTTAGACCTTGTATTTTGGTTTCTTTTATTTTGCAGGTCAGCCTAATTTCTCATTAGTGCAGTTTTGTTTGTTGTTTTGGCCGGAGCCCACCCTGAAGTTTCAGTTACCTTGTGTCTAGTTTTCAATATCCTTTTGGTGCACCTTGTAAATAAATCACCTTTTTTTGTTAAACTTGCAAAACCCGTGTCCAGGGTTTTCTTCTCTATGGCTTGGGAGTGAGGAAAAGTGATCACAAACTTCGTGTTGCACCCTGGGTCCCCTAGCCGGGGCGTAACATGAATTGGGGGCTCGTCTTTGTGCGTAACACGAATTGGGGGCTCGTCTTTGTGCGTAACATGAATTGGGGGCTCATCTTTGTGCATAACATGAATTGGGGGCTCGTCTTTGTGCGTGTTGTCCTTTTGAGCGACCGACAGGGGTAAGTTGGTAAGTTGTTTTTTCTCTCTTTCTTTCTGGTTGGCAGTTTGTGGTTGTGACTATGGCAGCTGTGTTTAATTTGGATGATTTTGTCATAGCTCCCACTTGGGATAAATTGGATTTATGTAAAAAAGCTGAACTACTGATTGTGGCCAATTTTTATGATATTACTGTGTCCTACTCTGCTAAAAAGGCTGAGTTATATCAGTGTGTGAGTGACAAGTTGGTGGAGAAAAGAGTGCTGCTGCGCTTGGCTGGGGCCACGGGTGTTGCTGTGGATGAGGCGGAAGCGAAGGCGCAGGCTGACGCTGTTCCGGCTCTGGGGATGGATCCTGTGGTTCCCGACCAACCGTCCGAGCTCTCTACGGAGAGCCTTTGTTTAACCCTCCAAATGAAGGAGGTGGAGCGAGACACTAAACGGCTCGAGGTGGAGGCTATGCATCTCCGGCTGAGGGCCTTGGAGCTGGAGCATGCACCTCCAGTGTCTCCTTTAAGCACTGTTCCACCTGCTGCGCAGTCGTCACCATGGGCACAGGCTAACCCAGCGCAGGGGGGTGTCGGCCCTGCTCACTTGGGGTTTGATGTGAGCAAAAACATCGCCCTAGTGCCACCTTTTAGAGAAACTGAGGTGGATTCGTATTTCTGTACGTTTGAGCGCATTGCTGCTGCTCTGCAGTGGCCCAAGGACGTGTGGTCCCTTTTGTTACAGTGTAACTGGTTGGAAAAGCCCAGGAGGTTTGTGCCAGTTTGTCCATTGAGTAGAGTTTAAATTATGATGTTGTGAAAGCTACGGTGCTGCGTGCTTATGAGCTGGTACCTGAAGCTTATCGGCAAAAATTTCGCCAGTGTCAGAAATCCGCCAACCAGACGTTTGTAGAGTTTGCGCGAGGGAAAGGTGTGCTTTTTGATAAGTGGTGTCAGGCGAGCAAAGTGACCCAATTGGAGCAATTGCGTGAGCTCGTCCTGCTGGAGGAGTTTAAAAACTGCCTCTCCAATAAAATTGTTTTGTATTTAAATGAGCAAAAAGTTGTTTCGTTAGAACAAGCTGCTGTACATGCAGATGAATTTGTGTCGACGCATAAAAGTTTTTTTTCTGTGCCATGCGCCCGAGAGTTTTTTTTCTTCTTCGAGTCCGCCTGAGCGGAGGCGGAGGTCGCCAAAAGCAGCACGTAAAAGTGTTTTTTCTGCCGCGGGAGATAATCGTGAATGTTTTTACTGTCATGAACCTGGTCACCTGATCGCTAGATGTCCAATTCTTGAAAGGAAAAGTCAGGGCAAGCCGGTTGGACCAGGGGAAACACCAGCTGGGGTGGGTTTGATTTCAACCGCACCAGCAGCCGCTGTGCCGCAATCTTCTTCATTGACTGATTGTGTAAAAACTGATCCCTCGTACAATCCATTCATCTCACAGGGTTTTGTTTCACTCACTGGGGAGGACAAAGATAGGGTGCCTGTGACTATTTTGAGGGACACGGGTACATATCATTCTTTCATTTTGTCGTCAGTGTTGCCACTTAGTAAAAGCACTTCATGTAATTCTGACATTTTAGTGTGGGGGGTTAAGATGAGCACACTGATGGTTCCGCAGTATAAAGTGTATTTAAATTTGTCTATTGTGTATGGTCACGTTACCATGGGTGTGCGTCCGCAGCTGCCCGTCAGTGGTGTTAATTTTATTCTTGGTAACAATTTAGCTGGCGTGAAAGTTTTTCCTGACCTGGAGGTGGTAAAAGTCCCATGTGTTGACACACTCAGACACTACGCAATTGGTGCCTGAGGAGGGCGAGAGTCCACTGAATGTGGATATACCTGGGTCAGGGTTGCAGGCTCGTTCTTCTGGCCCTTATGTAGTGAAGCGAAAGCTCTCAGAGACTGACTATGTGGTGCAGACACCCGACAGAAAACAAACTTCGCTGGTCTGCCGTATTAAAATGTTGAAACGTTGTGTTGATCGGACAGATGTGTCTCTGTCGCCTGTCCAGGCTACAGCTGAGCCTGTTGCCGCCATGTGTGTAGCCCCGCCTCCTTCGTACCAATTGGCGGAGGAGGATCTCATTGAGAAAAACTGTGTCGTGCCCTCTGCACACTTGAATAATTCAGCCATAGCGGATAATTTAGACTCGTTTTTGTCTCATTGGCCTGAACCTGCCCGTCCTGATATAATTAAGTTGACAAAGAATCATGTACCACTATTCTCTGATCACCCTCGTCAAACAGTTTTGCACCATGACATAGACGTTGGGAGCCATGCATTAATTAAACAACACGCACAGCAGCTTGGCCCTACCAAATGGGCTGTGATGCATGATTTAGCGGTACCGAGCTCAAGTACCTGGAGCTCCCCCTGTCTTCTGGTGCCCAAATCTAATTCCATTGAGTGTTTTTGTAATGACTATCGAAACTTAAATACTGTCACCACACTAGACTCTTCTCCTCTCCTTAGGACGGACAATTGTGTAGATAGCGTGGGTGCCTTCAAGGATGCTGACAGGTTTCCCTGACTTCCTCCTCGTGCATCTGAGATTTTTGCATTTGTAACATTTGACGTGTTCGTGTGATGCCTTATTAACAAAAAGTCCTCATGGGTGTGATGAGGCACGAGTGGAATGATGAGATAGCTTGTGTCGGGCGGACTAGTGGTGTCTATGTGGTTACAACTGTTCTCAGTGAGGGTGAGTTTCTTTTTTCTTTGTTGAGCTGTGTTAGGTTTTTAAGGAGGGGGATGTTACGACCCATAGGTGGGTCGTAGTGTCACTCTGTGGGTGTGTCCTTTGTTGTGTGTGTGAGTGGATAATATGTTGCAGGTGCCGAGCCAAATGCACCCCCGTGATTGGAGCAGCAACGGGAGGCGGACCTTTAAAGACCGCGGAGCTGGGCCGGACCTGTGTCGCTCTTCCTCCACCCCCAACCCTGCCTCTGTTCCACCAGCAGTCCTGTTCAGCAGTAGGGGTGGGCTGCCCTGTTGTGTTATCTCGTTTTCTCCTGTTTTTGATAGGAAGGTTAGACCTTGTATTTTGGTTTCTTTTATTTTGCAGGTCAGCCTAATTTCTCATTAGTGCAGTTTTGTTTGTTGTTTTGGCCGGAGCCCACCCTGAAGTTTCAGTTACCTTGTGTCTAGTTTTCAATATCCTTTTGTTGCACCTTGTAAATAAATCACCTTTTTTTGTTAAACTTGCAAAACCCGTGTCCAGGGTTTTCTTCTCTATGGCTTGGGAGTGAGGAAAAGTGATCACAAACTTTGTGTTGCACCCTGGGTAACAATACCGAGAGAACCTCTTCATGATCAGGCTTTTTCAAGGAGTCTGCCGAGCTCTTACACACACGTTTACGCAAATAACAGATAAGTTCATGTTTCAGCTGGCACCACCACGTCCTTGAAGAAGCCTTATCACAGTAAGGATTGCTCCTCACAGCTTGCATGAACCTTATACAGAGACAAGGTGTGTACAGAGGTCACATACAGCATAGTATTGGATGAATATAAGAATACAGGAGAGAGGAATTACTAGTATAGGTCCACATCTCCTGGGATCCTTCACCATCCTCCCTTCTCTACGTCCACTGTTAAGGCCCCAGCCCTGAATTAACTTTTTTTTGGGATTTTTTTTTTCCCTGCACACCTTTTAAATATGTATTGTATTGAATTGTATTTTGTAGATTTCTATTTGTATTAAAACGTAATTTTACCTTCTTACTTGGAACCACGTATAACCCAACCTGTGTGCCCGCTGGGTTATTTGTTAACAGAGGGTATAGAAATTCTCTTTGTGAAATTCCCAGAGTGGCGTTGTCGGACTGGAGGTTATGTTAAAAATTCATTAATTTGCATTTTTGTCTTAGTGACACTTCTATCTACCTATACCACTGACGCCACACTACTTTTCTGTGCACATCCGTGGAATTATTGGTCATTCTGGTCAAAGGTGCCCTCACCTTTGCACATGCAGTGAAACGAAGGAGGAGAGGGAGACGTGCCGGAGAGCTTGTGCGTCTCTGTCGGTGCGGCCTTCACACTCCGTTACCTGGAATATTCCTCTCCAACGTCTGTTCACTGTGCAACAAACTGGATGAACTTCAGCTGCTGGTGGGTAAAAACAGGGACTTTCTTCATCTTCTGTTTTATGCTTTATGGAGACGTGGCTGTGTGGATCTATACCGGACTCTGCGCTGCAGCTGGAAGGCTTCCAACTCTTCAGTGCGGATTGTAACACAGAACTTTCCCATAAAACAAAGGGTGGAGGAATCTGCTTTTACACACACAGCGGCTGGTGTAATGACGTGACAGTGATACAACAGTACTGTTCTCCCACTCTGGAATCTTTATTCATAAACTGCAAACCCTTCTACTCCCCACATGAGTTCGCTTCATTCATCATGGTTGGTGTCTACATCCTACCGCAGGCCGACGTGCAGGAGGCACAGCGCACACTCGCCAACCAGATACTGTGCGTGGAGTGGGATTCCATGACAAATGCCCACAAGACAAATGCCCACAACCTTAATGAAAAAAGAGACAAATGCCCACAATTTGTAGTGTGGCATTATTCCAATGGGGGAACTATATGAATCATGCAAATACTAACCCCTAACCCTAACAATGTATATAATGTTATTACTTTAGTTGCTAATAAAATATTATGAAATAAAGTTGTGGGCATTTGTCTCTTTTTTCATTAAGGTTGTGGGCATTTGTCTTGTGGGCATATGTCTGCGCACCATGGAGTGGACATACCCGGACTCCTTAGTTATTGTCCTTGGCGACTTTAACAAAGGTAACCTCAGCCGTGAACTCCCCAAATACAGACAGTTTATTGAATGCCCCACCAGAGAGGAGAACACCTTGGATCACTGTTACAATACAGTGGGTAATGTATACCACACCGTCCCCCGCGCTGCACTGGGATACTCTGGTCCACCTGATTCCTGCTTACAGACAGAAATTAAAGCTCTGTAAACCTGTGGTGAGGAAGTCAAAGAAGTGGACCAGTGAAGCTGTGGAGGACATTCAGGCGTGCTTGGACTGTACTGACTGGGATGTTTTCAGGACTGCTACCAACTGTCTGGACGAGTACACAAAGGCTGTGACATCATATATCAGCTTCTGTGAGGACTGCTGTGTACCATCACACACCAGGGTGAGTTATAACAATGACAAACCCTGGTTCACAGCTAAACTCAGACAGCTAAGGCTACAGAAGGAAGAGGCATTCAGGAGTGGGGACAGAGACAGATTCAAAGAGGCTAAGTACAGGTTTATCAAGGTGGTGAAAGAAGCTAAACGACTGTACTCTGAGAAACTTCAACAGCAGTTCTCAGCCAACAATGCTGCCTCTGTCTGGAAAGGGCTCAGACAGATCACCAATTACAAACCAAGAGCCCCCCACTCTGCTAATGACCTGCGCCTGGCAAACAACCTGATTGAGTTTTATTGTCGCTTTGAAAGACAATGGGACAGTCCTGAACCCCCCCCCCACGACTCCATTCAGCAGCCCAAGCAAACCTGCTTCACCTCCCCCACCACAGCAGGGGCTCAGGCCTCTTCACCGCTCCGTCCCTGAATGACTCCCTCCCCCTTCCCCCCTCCGCCTCTGTATCAACAGTGACGCCTCTCTCCATCCTTGAGAGAGACATCAACAGGTTCTTCAAGAGGCAGAACCCCTGCAAAGCAGCAGGGCCAGACTCTATCTCTCCATCCACCCTGAAGCACTGTGCTGATCAGCTGTCCCCAGTGTTTACAGACATTTTCAACACCTCTCTGGAGAATTGTCATGTACCAGCCTGCTTCAAGACCTCCACCATCATCCCCGTTCCTAAGAAACCAAGGATCACAGGACTTAATGACTACAGACCCGTCCCCCTGACCTCTGTGGTGATGAAGTGTTTTGAGCGCCTTGTGTTGTCCTACCTCAAATCCATTACAGACCCACTCCTGGATCCCTTGCAGTTCGCCTACAGAGCCAACAGGTCTGTAGATGATGCTGTCAACATGTCCCTCCACTACATCCTCCAGCATCTGGACTCCCCAGGATCCTACGCCAGGATCCTGTTCATGGACCTCAGCTCTGCTTTTAAAACAATCATCCTGGCTCTCCTGAAGGACAAGCTCTCCCAGCTCAGCATGCCTGATTCGACCTGCAGGTGGATTACAGACTTCCTGTCCAACCAGAGGCAGCACATGAAGCTGGAAAAACATGTCTCTGACTCCCGCTGCATCAGCACCCCAAGGCTGCATCCTTTCTCCTTTGCTCTTCTCCCGGTACACTAACAGCTGCACCTCCAGTCATCAGTCCATCAAGCTCCTGAAATTTGCTGATGACACCACCCTCATTGGACTCATCTCTGGTGGTGATAAGTCCACCTACAGGTGGAGATTGACCCGTCTGGTGACCTGGTGCAGCCAGAACAGCTTGGAGCTTAATGCTCTAAAGACAGTGGAGATGGTGGTGGACTTCAGGAAGGACGCAGCCCAGCCTGTCCCCATCACCCATTTGCAACTCCCAGGTTGACATTGTGGAGTCCTTCCGCTTCCTGGGGACTGTCATCACTCGGTACCTCAAGTGGGAGCTGAACATCAGCTCCATCACAAAAAAAGCACAGCAGAGGATGTACTTTCTGCGGCAGCTGAGGAAATTCAACCTGCCAAAGACTTTGATGGTGCACTTCTACACCTCCATCACTGAGTCCATCCTCACCTCCTCCATCACCATCTGGTACGCTGCAGCCACTGTCAAGGATAAGGGCAGGCTGCAGCGTATCATTCGCCCAGCAGAGAAGGTGATTGGCTGCAGTCTCCCATCCCTCCTGGACCTGCACACCTCCAGGACCCTGAGGCGAGCAGGGAGAATTGTAGCTGATCCCTCCCACCCTGGACACAGACTTTTTCAACCACTCCCCTCTGGCAAGAGGCTGCGGTCCATCAGGCCCAAAACCTCACACCACAAAAACAGTTTCTTTCCCTCTGCAGCCGGTCTCATCAACAAGGCCCCTGGCCCCCACTGACCACCTCCCCTCTCCCCCCAGAGACACTTGTCATGAACATTATTGCACAGCTGCTTATTTTGCACTGTTATGCACTACTGTCACTAAAAGGAAACTACAGTTTCAGCACATATGTGTAGTGCATATATGTACTTCAGAAGGCAAACACTTCTGTTTTTTCCTATATTCTTATTTTTATTTTTGATATCTGCTTCTTTTAACCGTTTGCACCAACAGAACCAAGACAAATTCCTTGTAATGCAAAAAAATTACTTGGCAATAAATCTGATTCTGATTCTATGCTGTCAGCAGACAACTTGTCTCCAAGGAATGTTATTTCTTGCACACCAAACTGACACTTAGCTTTAATCCATTTTCACATACCCTTTGGAGCACTTTTGTCAGTCTTTTATTACGCTCCTGTAGTGTGGAGCCCCAGATTACCGCATCATTCACATAGCAACGGACCCCTTCTAGGCCCTCTAGCATATTATCCATTGCACAATGATAAATTTCAGATGCTGAAATTATGCCAAATGGCTGACGAAGAAAGTGAAATGATCCAATCTCCATGTTCTCATTTTAAACATGACATAACATGTATGGCCACCTGCTGTAAACATGTCAAGCTTGTTGTTTCCTTCACTGTCCACAAACTGATGGGTCAGAGGCTTACTGTCTGCCCTCTACTTAAGGAAACACCACTGACTTCCCTTTACAAGTCTTCCATTCAAGGAAATATGCACAGGGGGCTGTTGTTCTGTGTGTTGTGTTTTGCATTTCTGTCTACTGTCTTTTTATGATGTCTTTTATGATATTTTGCCTTTTTGTCAACTGTCTTTCCTGTCACCTGCCTAGGGACTACAGATGGAAATTAGCACTGCTGCTACAATCTGGCATATTGACAGCGGCAATTGTTGTAGATGTTTATTAATATGCACTGTCCCTATTAAATAAAGAAATAAAGAAATAAAGAAATAAGAGTAACCAACCAACTGGTAGTTAACCTAACATGGGAAAAGACTAAACATATATATGCTTTGAAAATTCTTGTGTTTATTAGGCTTTATTTATTTTATTTATTTATTAGGGACAGTGCATATTAATGAGCATCTACAACAACTACAGCTGTAAATATGCCAGATTGTAGCAGCAGTGCTAATTTCCATCTGTAGTCCCCAGGCAGTTGACAAGAAAGACAGTTGATAAAAAGGCAAAACATCATAAAAACACACAGAACAACACAGTGAGGACAATCTACTGATGGTCACAGGCTTGGTTTTCCTTCATCCAATGTTTAAGTTGTGACTTGAAGGAGGCATATGATTGTGAATCTCTTTTGTTGAGTGGTAAACTGTTCCAATATTCAGTTCCGGTGACTTAAAGTGTAGTTTGTCCATAAGTAGTGCACTTGTGCACTTATCAAGATGGCGGCGCGGACGCACACAGCGGCTCAGAGCTCTTGGCTTTTGTTTGTTTTGTTTGTCTTTTTACTGTTTTTCCGGACACTGGAAGCTCTAACTCAGTATAGCAGAGCTGAATTACTCCACTTTCAACCCTATGCAACCCCTGAGCCGGATTTCATACCACCAGAAATCGAACAGATGACCACGGCTTTCGCTGTCCCCCCTCTGGGGCCTAGGAGACGGAGGAGACACCGTAAACAAAAGCGGGGTAAGAGAAGTGGTGTGCACGCTAGGCTACGTGCTAGCCCGCACCGGCCGGCTCTTCCAAGTCTCTTCCTCGCCAACGTCCGAACCCTTGCCAACAAGATGGACGAGGTTCGGCTGAGGATTGCCTCGCAGAGGAGGGACAGCTGTGTGACCATCATTACGGAAACCTGGCTGGATGAAAACACTCCCAGCGCCACGGTGGAGCTAGTGGGACGCTCTTTGTTCCGAGCCGACAGGACCGCGGCCTCCGCTAAATCCCGTGGCGGTGGACTCGGGATCTACATTCATGACTCCTGGTGTACAGCCACACACGTCATCGGAATGCACTGCACACCTGACCTGGAATATCTGGCTGTGAAATGCAGACCATTTAAGACGGTAAGGGAGTTCTGCTCCATCCTCATCATAGCTGTTTACATTCCACCGCGGGCGAATGCTAAGCTAGCGTTAGAGGAGCTCTACTGCCTGATCAGCACGCAGATGAACTCCAACCCAGAGGCAGCTGTGATTGTGGCTGGAGACTTCAATCATGTAGAGCTAAAAGCAGTGCTTCCTAAGTTCCATAAGTTCATCCACTTTCCCACCAGAGACAATAACACACTGGATCAGGTTTATTGCAGCATCCCAGGAGCATACAGGGCTGTAGCAGCCCCTCACCTGGGTATGTCAGATCACATCTGTGTGGAGCTGATCCCAGCATATAAACCGCTGATCTGCAGGACCAAACCCATCGCCAAAACAGTGCAGGTATGGACTGAGGAGGCTTCCTCAGCATTACAGGACTGTTTTGAACACACTGACTGGGAAGTATTCAAAGATGGCTCAGACCTGGAGGCGTTCACATCATCTGTCCTGAGCTATGTGCAGTTCTGCACTGATGCTGTCCTACCCACAAAGTCCATCAAGGTGTTTCCTAACCAGAAACCATGGTGTGACAGCACGGTGCGGTCTCTGCTCAGAGCTCGGGATGCAGCCTACAGGTCGGGTGACAGGCTGGCCTACAGCAGGGCCCGGAAAGACCTGAGGAAGGGCATCCAGCAGGCCAAACACAGGTACAGACAGCGCATTGAGGAGCACTTCACTGACAACAACCCACGGGAAATGTGGAGAGGCATCAGGACCATCACTGACTACAGGAACAGCAACCAGCAGATCAGCGATGACCCCACCCTGCCTGACACCTTGAACAGTTTCTTTGCACGCTTTGATACACCTGGCAGCAGAGAGACTGTTCATCTCCCACAGCTTGAGGAGCAGCCCCAGCCCCTCGTCCTGCAGCAACACCAGGTGAGATCCACCCTGAGGAGGATTAACACCAATAAGGCTGCAGGACCAGATAAGGTATCAGGTCGAGTCCTGAAGCTGTGTGCACATCAGCTGGCTGGAGTTTTTCTGGACATTTTCAACCTGTCCCTGCAGCTTGCTTCAGTTCCTGTGTGCCTCAAGTCCTCCATCATTGTGCCTGTGCCTAAAAAAATTGCTGTCACCTGCCTCAACGATTACCGCCCTGTTGCTTTGACACCCGTTATCATGAAGTGCTTTGAGAGGATCGTCTTAGGCCACATCAAGGACGTCATCCCTGCTAGTCTGGACACGCATCAGTTCGCCTACAGGGAGAACCGATCGACAGAGGACGCAGTCTCTCTGGCACTGCACATGGCCCTGACTCACCTGGAGCATCCTAACACATACGTCAGGATGTTGTTTGTGGACTTCAGTTCAGCTTTCAATACTGTGATCCCGGACAAGCTGACACTGAAGCTCCACAACCTTGGACTCTCTGCCTCCCTGTGCTCATGGATCAAAGACTTTCTCACCCACAGGTCTCAAGTGGTGAGAATTGGGGACCGCACATCATCCACACTGATCCTGAGCACAGGCACACCACAGGGGTGTGTGCTCAGCCCCGCCCTCTTCACACTATTCACCCATGACTGTTCTACTATTCACTCCACAAACATGGTTGTGAAGTTCGCAGACGACACCACCGTAGTGGGTCTCATATCGGATAATAATGAGACTCACTACAGAGAGGAGATCCAGCACCTGACGGGATGGTGCTCAGACAATAACCTTGTCCTGAACACCAGCAAGACCAAGGAGGTCATTGTAGACTTTAGGAGGTCCAGGAGGACAGAACACACCCATCTCCTCATTCATGGGGAGGAGGTGGAGCGGGTAGACAACATCAAGTTCCTGGGCATCCACATCACATCTGACCTCACTTGGTCCAGGCACACATCCCACCTGGTGAAGAAGGCCCATCAAAGGCTCTTCTTCCTCAGGAAACTCAAAAGGTCTGGACTCCCCCCACAGCTTCTGATGAACTTCTACAGAGCCACGATAGAGAGTATCCTCTGTCTGAGTGCAACAGTGTGGTATGGAAACTGCACTGCACAGGACAGGAAGGCATTGGCCCGGGTGGTGAAGACAACACAGGGGATCGTGGGAAGGCCTCTCCCACACCTGGACTCAGTGTGCGACAGCCGGTTACAAAGGAGGGCTGGTCGTATAGCTGCAGACCCCACCCACCCAGGCCACAAACTGTTTGTACCTCTTCCCTCAGGAAAGAGGTACAGGAACATCAGAACCCACACAAACAGACTGAGACACAGCTTCCTCCCCAGAGCTGTGAAATCCATCACCCCACTTCCTCACACACCCAGCCCCCCATACACAGACTGAGTATCAACTCCTGCAGACACAAACACACACTCTCTCACTGCACTGCAAACCTGGACTACTTAAATGCCATGGTCACTTTAAAATATGATGTTTGCACTATGGATACTTGTCACTTTATTTTATTCTATTTTTCTATTTACATATATATATATATATATATATATATATATATATATATATATATATATATATATATATATCTTAGATGTGCCTTTTATATTATATGTGTGTAAATATGTATGCCTAATGCCAAGAGTTGCTGGACGAAATTTCGTTGTGCCTCGCATAATGACAATAAAGATTCTATTCTATTCTATTCTTGTGTGGCACCTCACAGTCTCCTTGAGCTGTGGCCCTGGTGGCCCTGACAGAGCGGGCTTTGATAAAATCTGTCAAGGGAGGAGGGGCAAGTCCATGCAAGACTTTAAATATCAAGCATGCATTTTTAAAATTCACAAAATTATTGAAATTAAGAAATTTATATTTATCTAAAACAATGAAGTGGTGGAATTTTTTTTTTTGTCAAATATTTGTATGGCTTTTTAAAAAAAAGTGATACTTAGGGTTTGAGTGTTGTGCCAGTAGCAAGTTACCAGGAAGTTATACAGTATTCAATGTGAGAGAAAACCATAGAGTGTAAAAATATCTTAGCAGCATATATGGTCAAAAAGGGTCTGACTTGTTTAAAATTTTGCACATTAAAATTTACTGTCTTCTTAAGTAATGTTTTCTTTGGACGAGTGCAGTCTGTTGTCTCAATATTCTTACATATGTAACAATATATTTGCTTTAACCCCAATCCAGTGACTTTCATGTTTTGCTTCAAATTGTGTCCAGCGTGCTAGAAACTTTTATGACATGGCATTCTGAGAACCTGTACCTACCAAAAGGTGTACTGATTGTGCAGTAGCTTTCATCATCCAACTTGATTAGCCAGAATCATTTTGCCACACGTAGCTTGGAGAATTATCTGGTGCCTGCCATCTCCCTTACAAATTCTTCATGTTTTGGTATCTGATAGTGTTCACATTTTACGTTTTTGTTTTAAATCTCCTGGGTACATGCATATTCTCAGTTCTTTCTTTTTGTTCTTTTTGTCCACACACACCATTGAGTTTACCCACTCTGTTGGGTCTTTCACTTTTGTAATGACTTTTAACTAACACATCCTGTCCAGTTCCTTTTTAAAGCGGTCTGTAAGTGGAGCGGGAGCTCTCTTAGGTGCATGGATCACTGGTTTTGTTTCCTCTTTCAATTCAATTTTGTATTTGTATGGAAGGCATCCTAGTCCTTTGGAACATCATGAAAATACTGCACAATGGAGTCAGCTGTGCATGTTTGTGCAATCACTACTTTTGAACAGTTGATTTGATAGACTCTCCTCACCGGGTTTAATTTCTTTGAGGTAACCCCACCTATCAGTGACTCCTGGCTCTCTGGCACAATAGAGAACAGTACATTGTATTATTTGCTCTTTACAGTCACTTTCAGTCTGCACTGACCTCTGCTTTCTATTTCTTTTCCATTGTAGTTGTTTAGCTGAATTGTTCTCTTGATTATTTTAGGCCTTCCCTTCATAGCATTGGTTTCTGTCATGCTAATCAGATTTTCTTGTGTACCTGTGTCAATCCTTAGTGCTACTAAAACTCCATTGATTGGCAGTGACACAATCTATGCATCATCATTTTATGTAACATGCTCATTTTTTGCATTATCACATGACACCATGCCTACAAAGAAAGTCTCACTTAGGTCAGTCTCCTCACTGGATTGGGCTTGTCTTTTGTTAGATATTGTTTGGTAAAATGATTTTTTCCATTACATTTTGAACATCTTTTGCCATACGCAGGGCACTGTTGAGGCTCATGTCTACCACCACATCATTTGCAGCAGCCTGTTGCATCATCTTTTGTTTTTCTTTTTTGGAGTATGACTTGTTTTGTTTTTAACCACCGCTACTTTAGCACTATCGTGTACTGCAGAGGCACTTGATTCATTAAATGTCTTGGTGTGCTGTTGTGCTAGCTTGGTCACATGACACAGTCTCTTTCCCTCCTCCAGAGTTAGTTTAGCATCTCTCAACAACCTTACTCAGCATATCATGGATTCCATAAACTATTTGATCATGGACCATAGAATCTTTCAGATCTCGAAATCACATGATTTTAAGATGATCTTTAAACTTTAAGCCAGTCACAAAACAATCAAATGTTTCGTCTGGCTGTTGCATTCTTGAATGGAACATGAACCTTTCGTACACAGTGTTTTTCTGTAGCAAGCAATATGCATGAAACTTTTCAATTACGCATTCATACTTCGTTTTGTCATCAGCATCTGCAAACTCAAACATGTTGAAGACTTCAATAGCTTGAGGACCTGCTACTGTAAACAGCAACGCAATCTTCCTGGTGTCAGATTTATTGTCCAGTCCTATGGCGGACGTACAGCTCAAACTGTTACTTGAATGACCACCAGTTGCTATCCACATTTTCTACCAGGTTCAGTCCCTCTGGTGGCCTCAAAGTCTCCACATTTGGTACCACATTTGATACACTACATATCAACACACAGATGTTTTATTCCCTTTTAATCTCAAGGCACCTTGTTTTTTTTGCACCTTTTCTTTTGTTTCAATGTTTAATTAAAAAATAAAATATAACCTAATATTGTCTCTTCATTTCCAAGGCATCAAAATATAAATAGAGTATAAGTATTTTTTAAGTAATATGCAGTAGAATTAAATGCCTGCATTTGAGTAAATCTGTATTTCTTCAGGATTTAACCTGGACTATATCTATAAAACAATAGAAATTACAAAAGGACCATCATCACACTCAAGTTGGATGTGATTTAATTTAATGACTGAGAAGCTGAAAATACATGTTCTGTCATTTTTAAATAAAAATTAATGATATGTAATGATAGTTAACTTCACCTAAAATGTATTCCAGATGGATAAAGTGATTCAACAACCAGCAAAACATTAAACCAAAACCAGCCACTTAAAGTACTGTATAATTTTATTGTGCTAGAGCATAGTTTCTGAATGTACATGAACTGTACCTGTTATGTTCAGCTAAATGTCCAAGTGAAAGAATGAAAAGCCCAGATGTGAAGGAAAAACCCTGAGAGAATATAATAAACCTTTTTTTTTTTTTTAACAGGACTTCCAGACAGTTGAACCTGTGAGTTGAAAATGTGCTAAATCAAAATGGAAGTCACACTAAACGCTGACTTTTATTTGAGAATACATTTGGTTCTGATCTTTTGTGTTTTGTTATGGTGCATATATTTACTGAATATTATTTTCATATGTTAATACAAAGAATTGAATCATGCCTATTTGAACCCTATGAAAAGAACATAAAGCTAAATGTTGCCCAAGACTTTTGCACAATAGTGTAACTCAATCTAGTACTTTGTGAGAGCACATTTAATTCACTTTATGAAATACCTTTTAATCATTTCATTATTTCCAATCTACTCAAGAAGTTTAGGCTTGAACTATAGCATATCAAGATGGAAAAAAGACTATTTTAAGTCTCTGAAAGATGTGACCAATGATATGAGCTAATGTGTTGCCTGTTTCTTGTGGAAGGTAGAGTGTTTTTTTCTGTTTAGATGAAGGTCAGTGGTTTACATACAGGGTGGGGAAGCAAAATTTACAATGAACATTTAGTTGTTTTTTCTCAGCAGGCACTACGTCAATTGTTTTGAAACCAAACATATATTGATGTCATAATCATACCTAACACTATTATCCATACCTTTTCAGAAACTTTTGCCCATATGAGAAATCAGGAAAGCAAACGTCAAAGAGTGTGTGATTTGCTGAATGCACTCGTCACACCAAAGGAGATTTCAAAAATAGTTGGAGTGTCCATAAAGACTGTTTATAATGTAAAGAAGAGAATGACTATGAGCAAAACTATTACGAGAAAGTCTGGAAGATACTATTAAAGAAGAATGGGAGAAGTTGTCACCTGAATATTTGAGGAACACTTGCGCAAGTTTCAGGAAGCGTGTGAAGGCAGTTATTGAGAAAGAAGGACACATAGAATAAAAATTTCTACATTTCTACATTTTCTATTATGTAAATTTTCTTGTGGCAAATGAATTCTCATGACTTTCAATAAACTAATTGGTCATACACTGTCTTTCAATCCCTGCCTCAAAATATTGTAAATTTTGCTTCCCCACCCTGTACAAGCTATGATCTTGACTTTCTTGACCTCTCATACCTCCACTTCAAAATTCTGGACTTCGTCTTCTTTATTTAATATTTTATTTATTGAGCATCAATGTTACATGGTGCATACCAGGGCTGTTCAATAAGTTCATGGCCTCACCCAGAACAGAACAACACAGACTGATAATTTATATTTTATTTTTCAACATAATCTCCATTTACAGCAATGCACTTGGTCCATCGATGTTCAAGCATCACTATCCCATCACGAAAGAATGAAACATCCTGTATTATAACAACCAGTATTTCTGGGTGAGGCCATGAACTTATTGAACAGCCCTCGTATATACATGTGATACATAGTGTTCACATAACAATCATAGAAATTACTTCAAACAATGCTCATCCCTTTTTTCTTTTATTCTTCACATAATTCATCCTCCACCACCCCACCCCTCCAAGAACATACAGGACACCAATGCAGCTGTGATTGCACAAAAAAAAAAAGAAAAAAAAAAAAAAATCTCAAGCCTGAAAATTTTTCTTCAGGTCAGGTCATGAAGAATGGGTCGTTGGTGGGCCTACATCCAGCAATTTGCAGGTCTGCATAGGAGGGAATTAAGAAATCATAGGCCCTTGAGCAAGGTGTTGTGGCCCCTTAACCACCCAACTCACACTGAATACACACCACGTGAAGGGGTCTTTGGGGGCCCTCCCCCGAGAAAAATTTGAAAATAATAGCACCTAAAGTGCCTTTTCATGCAATTTCAGATGGAGATTACTGGGTTGAGTATTGCACAAATACACCACGTTCCAAATTATTATGCAAATTATATTTTTCTCTGATTTTCCTAAATAGTCGATGCAAATGACAGTCAGCATAATTTTCAAGTCACCAGCTGTTAAAGTTTAATTCAAATGTTATTGAACAAACCTCCCAATGAAAACAGTATTTTTTTTTTAAAAATAAAAAACTTAAAATGCACTGTTCCAAATTATTATGCACAACAGAGTTTCAAGACATTTTCTAGGTTGTAAAGAACTAAAAATAGTCATTTGTTGAATTTGCAGCATTAGGAGGTCATATTTACTGAAATCAAAAGCCATTTCAATCAAAAACATCTTAACAGGTCAAGTTACATTTTAACATAGGACCTCTTATTTTGATAGCAGCTTCACAATTCTTGCATCCATTGAACTTGTGAGTTTTTGGAGAGTTTTTGCTTGGATTTCTTTGCAGGATGTCAGAATAGCCTCCCAGAGCTGCTGTTTGGATGTGAACTGCCTCCCACTCTCATAGATCTTTTGCTTGAGGATGCTCCAAAGATTCTCAATAGGGTTGAGATCAGGGGAGGATGGGGGCCACACCATGAGTTTCTCTCCTTTTATGCCCATAGCAGCCAATGATGCAGAGGTATTCCTTGCAGCATGAGATGGTGCATTGTCGTGCATGAAGATGATTTTGTTTCGGAAAGCACGGCTCTTCTTTTTGTACCATGGAAGGGAGTGGTCAGTCAGAAACTCCACATACTTTGCAGAGGTCATTTTCACACCTTCAGGGACCCTAAAGGGGCTGACCAGCTCTCTCCCCATGATTCCGGCCCAAAATATGACTCCGCCACCTCCTTGCTGACGTCCCAGCCTTGTTGGGAGATGGTGGCCATCTACCAACCATCCACTACTTCATCCATCCGGACCATCCAGGGTTGCACAGCACTCATCAGTGAACAAGACTGTTTGAAAATTAGTCTTCATGTAGTATGATGTTCATACATAATAGTATGATGATCACGCTTAAGTTTTCGTGAAACATCTAAGGTTTTCATATCTTGTCCGAGGCATTCAATTATTTCACGCTCTTCAGCAGCAGAGAGATCCTTTTTCATTCCCATATTGCTTGAAAATGGTGGTCTGCGTAATAATGTGGAACATCCTTCTTCAGTAGCTGTTCCTTTAATTGGGCTCACCTGGCCAACACAGGTGTCTGAGATTGATTTCAGTGATCCAAAGAGCCCTGAGACACAATACCATCTATGAGTTTAATTGAAAAACAAAAAAATTAATCTTTATGGCACTTAAATACAATTTGCATAATAATTTGGAACGTGGTGTACCTGGCATGTGCAAAGCAGGGGGCCTTGAGCCCCTGCCGCTTTGATCCTCTGCCTGCAAGTGCCCTTTTTACTCGTATTTTTTTTTGCGCAAAAAAACTGCATGCCTAAAATTTTTGTGACTAAAATTTTGATCAATGATAATAAATGTTAAGAGTGGTTTAATTTGGCTGTCACTGGACCTGGTCATGGTGCCCTTTCATCTCTGTCACGCCCCGCCCCTTCCTCCTGTGCAACCTTGCTTGCAACACACACTCACGCGCGTGCGTGCGCAGATGTCATGCGGTCTGTATGAACGTGAAGGAGGGAAGAGCCGCGATTCAAGGTACGTGAGAGTCCACCCCACTATCTGCCCAAAACATTCACTTGTCTCTTTTGGTCCTGGTCCTATTCTTCAACAACTATAGTTTTGGGGCCAAAAACCGATTGTAAGTGAGTAAATAATTCAATATCATCGTTACATCATGGAATGATCTCACAGACTAGCACACTCTAACAGCTGGGTGCCCACCTGAGTCTGAGTCCTGCTGAAGCAGTCACACATATTTGCTTATGTTTTATTTCTATAAACTGTTGAGTTTTAGCCGCAAAATTTTAGCACATGATAATAGTCCTCACTTGCTGAAACAGTCACTTTTTCTTCAGTTTTCTCTGTTTTTGCATAATACCTTTAAGTTTACTCTGAGCTTTAATGAACATCTACATGATCAGTAAATTAAATATAGGGTAAAGGAAGTGATTTACACTGAAAAATGCAAAACACAGAGGTTTTTATTATAATAAATGGTGATAAATCACATAGGAAACGTTAAGAAGAGAGAAAAAAAATCATTTACAAGCTGCCATAAAATTACCACTGGGTCTTAATGGGTTAAAATGTGCTGAAGTAATTAAATTCTGCTAAACTGATATAAAATTGCATAAAAAGAAAACACATCCAAGTCTTCTTCTCATCCAATCTGGCCCTTTTGGTGTACAAGAGTCATAAAACTTATGTAAAATCCCCCCCATTAGTGCCAACACTTTGACATTTCTGGTTTTGTTTCAGAAACAGCTGGATCGATTATCATAATATCCGTGTTTGCCTCAAACATCATGAGTGAATCTTATTTGAAATAACCACAAACCTCCACAAATATTCCCATCAACCTGGTCAGTATTAAATGATACAGATATAAATACTACAATATAAACTTTATTATTATCATGTAATGTTAAATGGTTTGGCTTGGGTTAACACTTCCTCTACATCAGGGGTGTCGAACTCATTTTAGTTCAGGGGCCACATTCAGCCTAATATGAAATAAAGTGGGCCGGACCAGTAAAATAATGCAAATAACAGGATAAGAACTTATGTTTTTTATGTCTATGTTTTTGAGTGAAAAAAGTAAAATTCCATAATGAAAATGTTAACATCTACGAACCATTATTGAGCATTACATGTACAAATATGAATAACCTGAAAATTCTTCAGAAAAATAGTGCAATTTTAACAATAATACACCTCAGTTTATGATTTATACATGTGCATTACAACTTACAGATCACAGTGGGTTTACAAATACACAAAACATTTAATAATAGGCAGAATGTTGTTAAAATACTACGTACTTCTCTTAAGACATTTCAGGTTATTCATATTTTTTTGTTAAAGGCTAGTCTGTAAATGTAAACATTTTTGTGTAATTTTACTTTTTTGACACTAAAACAAAAAAGAAAATTTCACTTTTTTTCATTATTTATAGGTTTTTATGATAGTATTTTACTGGTTTACCACTTCAGATTGAACATCCTTGATTGATACTATCTTCAGTCTAATTTTTACATTTCACAGATTCATCCCAGGGGCCGGATTGGACCCTTTGGCGGGCCAGTTTTGGCCCCCAGGCCGCATGTTTGACACCTGTGCTCTACATGATTATTTCTTAACTGTGGACCTAAATATCATCATAAATATGTCCTATAATGAAAAGAAACTAATATTCAATTTTTTACTGTAAAAGTAGGTGTAAAACCAGATGTAAAATGAAGGTATTTCTAGTTATTAACATTCACTGTCATGCTTTTATACATAATTTAACATCTGTTTTTTCAGAATTTGTCTTGGACTTACACTGCAAAAACCTAAATCTCACCAAGTGTATTATTCTCATTTACTAGTCAAAATATCTAATCACACTTAAAATAAGACATAATCACCTACAGAGTAACTTGTAAGGGAGATAAAATAACTTATTTTTAGACAATAGATCTAGAAAATTTTATTTCAAGAAATCTTACCGAGATAATTTTCACTTGAAAATTATCTTACTAAGATTTCTTGAAAAAAGATTTTCAAGATTTTCCACTGCTGTTTAACATTGGACAACTAACTCTGTATCTAGAATCACTTTGAACAAAACTAACACATTTTTAAAATGTGCAAGACTGTTTTTGAACATGTCTTTAGGCAGAGCCAGACTTCAGATTATACTACAGACTAGTGATGTGTGGACCCGCAGGTCGGGTTGGGGCTTGCCAAAAAAAATGTCACTTTATTTGCGGGGTGGGTCATTAATTGAGCCAAGACACAAAAATGTGTACAGTATTATGTATAAATTCCCTAAAGCAGGTTAAAATATTTAGCAGTATATAGCCTATTACACTGGTGCCTGCAGGTGTCTGTACCTGAGAAAGCGATACATCACAGTACTCTCCTCAGCCCCCATCTTACTATTTATTGACCCCCATCTTACTGTCTTATAAGCATCTTAAGTACAATTTTCAGTTACGGCCATATGGTTTTCGTGTACTAATCTTGCGGTTTGGCACAGACGACACCCCCCACTCTTAAGATTCACCCCCCGCTGCCCCTCAGGGGGAACCCGCAGATCTGCATCACTCCTACAGACTTATCACAACATTGTCCATTGTCAGCCTACAGGACATCTTCATCTGCTTGCTTTCCATCTCTGCAAGTGTCACCACGTACAGTTGGCTACTCTGAAGTTGTTAGCTCTGAACCAGTTTGTATGTCTCCACAAGACCTGCCCCCTCTCTACTACTGATTGGCTAGTAGCAGTAATTGAAGCTCTTGGGAGTGAAAGCCATTGTTTGAGAGTGAGAGGCTTATCAAAGCCAAGGTCGGAGCACTTGATATTGTACTGGCTCCAATCATTTTACACGCATACTATATATCCTGCATTTCCCTCCCTTGCTGATCACTGCACGCTCGAAATCCAGCATGGTGCCGGAATCCTATCACACCTGCCAATGTCACATCTCTGTCTCTCTGCTCCCCCTCACCTGGTCAGTCACACCCATCTCATCAACTCAACTCCCTTTACCTGCTGCTCATTAGGCAGCTTGTATATATTGCCTCTCCAACTTTCATGTCTTTGCCAGATTGTTCTTCTACTCTGATGTGAGACTTTTCCAGCAATTGCCCCCTGTTTGATCCTCTGTTGCTGACTTTGTCTGTTCTTACTCTCCTCGCCTATCTCCCATTAAACCCATCTTCCTTTGCCATGGACCATGTCTCTCTGTGGTTACGGTCAAATGAAGCCTCATGAATCACCAAGACTTTTCAGCTCATTGTTTCATTAAATGGTTCACTAACGGCCTCACTGAAACAGTAAATGCTGCCATCTGCTGTTCAAATGACAACATGACAGGCATTGCTGTATTATCTCAACCTGAGCTGAAATTTGGTATGAATAACTCCGGTACGCAGTAACAATAAACATCAGATATATCTATATTATGTGTATGTGTGCATATATGTGGACACCCATGCAGACACATGGCTTTGTTCTTAATTAAACTCACAATAAAAGCAATACAAGAATTTTCCCCTTTGAAAATCTGCTACTCTGACCGGGAATCAAACTCCAGTCTTCCATGTAGCAGTGCAATGCACTAGCTGTTGAACTAAATCCCCACTGGCCTGCAGTTAACCTATTTTTATATCTAGTTGTCTGGGTACTTTTTGGGATATAATATTTAAATCTAAGCTTCAGCGTTAAAATTAAAGTATATATTGTGTTATGAAATATAATCGTAATGCACAGTATGTTCTGTAAGCAAAGCGAGCAGTCCTGCTGAGCAGGAATATGACAATTCGGAGAAGTATGTATATATAGCACCCCCCCCCTTTAATTTTTTCTGGATCCGCCACTGTATATATATGTAATACCTCACATCAAAGCCCTAAAAACAGGGAAAGTAATCTACATTGGTGCTACTCCTAAAACACTACCTCTACTTCTCCAACTATTTTCCTGCTACTTCTGTTTTTTTTAATTTCACTGTCTCACTAACTTGCTGACTCACTATCTCACCAACTGCCTGACAACTCACTACAAATGCTGACACAACCCACAGTGTGGCGCAAGATATGAAGCGCTTGAGAAAGCGATATGTTGAATGAACCAGTGATGTAACCTGAGCAAACTGAGGCCTCATTTGTCATCGGTCATGTGATTTCTTCGTCAGCGATACAAGCCTCAAGTCAGGGCTTCATTAGACACGCCTACTTTTGCTCAAGACACGCATGGAAGCCTTGGTTCATTTGGCCCATTACTATCTCTGCCTGCTCCCTGGTAAACCCACCTGCCCTCTGTCAATGGACCATGTCTCTCCGCCTGCTCCATGGTTTACTCATCCGCCCTCTGTCTCCGACCTCGTTTCTGTCGTCTGTCTGCTCTTCTAGCTAAGAACCCTCTGCCTGCCCCCAACTCATCTGCTGCTTGCCCCTCACCGGCTCCTCAGCTCCACCAGTGGATTCGTTAGACTACGGTCTACTCATTTCTGCTCCAACAGTCACAGTAAGCTCCAGGGGCCTCGTGTATAAAGCGTGCGTCCGCACAAAAACCTGGCGTACACCCTTTTCCACGCTCACGTTCAGATGTATAAAGGGTGAAGTGACCATGGAAATGTGCGGTCCTCCACGCCAAGTCCATAGCTGGCGGACGCATGTTTCTAGTGCTTTTGAACCTTTGGCGACATTTACAGGTGACACTGGGAAACTGTTAATTATTGTGAAAAAGATCATTCCTCCGAGTGATGTGCACATCAGAGATACACAGATGAACAATAAACACACCGGCACGTCATCCTACTGCCAGAGCAGCACATCCCCACAGCACACTTGGCGACACTTACAGGTGACACTGGGAAACTGTTAATAATGTGAAAAAGATTATTCCTCCGAGTGATGTGCACATCAGAGATACACAGATGAACAAGAAACACACTGGCACGTCATCCTACTGCCAGAGCAGCACATCCCCCCATCAGAACCAGACTGTGGACCCATCAATGCCAATCCTGCCCGGGAGGACATTAAGCCCAGCAACAACCATATAAAGAGACAAGGCCACAAAATTCATTGGTTGATAAATGCACTTAATGTGATATTAATGTCTGTGGGAACATTTATAAGTCGGTCCAGGCGTTCATTGACGCCGTCGATTGTCCTCTCGATGTTGTGGTGGAAAATTTACACTTTTTATACTCTTTATATTTTATACTGTTAGTACATCTTCTTTTAATGCTGAGTCATTGTTCATGTCATATGATTATGTGTGATGTTTACCACTCTGTAGCAGCCTGACCCAGGGACGGAGTTCTTGCCTTGAGTTAAAACCCAAACACCTAAATGTCTGGATGTGCAGATAGGTGATGGCGCCTGCATGCTAGATATAATTTAAACAAGGTTAGGGGTAAGAGGTCAATATGACCTCTTCCCCCAGAACGGGAAGGGTTGGTATGGAGTGGTACGATTTACATATGGGGATGTCATCTGGGTGTCACCATTGGGGGGGGGGTTGGATTTTGGGTCTATATAATCTTTAATATTCTCATGTTTAATCAGACTTCACTTACAGAGTTTCTCTGTGATTGACTTCTCAATAAATGCATTTATTATTTTAACTCTAACTTTCTCTCCTCTTCTTTGTGTGGGTTATCAGTTGAACATTTCCACAACAATGTCCTCTTGTGATTCGGGTCAGCATGGACCCATGCTGGTCGGACGGGCATCAGCAGCTGGCTGTTGGCGAAATGGAAGATTGGCTAATGCTGGGGAGGCAACAGGAAGCCTCAGTGACAGGAGGTTGATACTTCGTCTCACCGTCTTCTGTCTCATTGTTGGAAAATAATAAATTGAGTTATTAAACATGAGTCAAAGTCTTTGATTTCCTCTTTAATATCTTGAAATGATTACACAGGAACCTTTATCTTGTTTGGCTGTGATCAGACTTTTGTATGACCCGTAGAATGAACAAATGTGTGAGTTACACAAACACTAAATATATATTTACCTTGGGGATGATCCGAGTCAGCCCTGTTAGACCACAGATCACGCACAATAGCGGCGACTCTTTCCTCAAACAGGCTGAGTTCATCCTCCTTCCACCTGTATTGGTCTCTGCTTCGTGTCCACCTTGACGTTATCATCTGATCATGCAGAGAGGGGAATCCCAGAGGGAATCCCACTTGCAGGCCCTGTTTATACTAATTTGCATATGTAAATGTGGGCGTGGAGAGGGAGGAGTCAGGTACTCCAACATATGCGCTCAATTCCACGCTGATTGGGATGTATAAAGGAAATGTACTCGGATTTGGGTGTACGCTAATTTTTATTCATCTGGATTTTTTTGTGCGTACGGACTTTTCTGGATTTAAGCGTATGAAATCCACACAACTCTTTATACATGAGGCCCCAGGGCTTTAAGGTTCTGTCAGAGGAACAAACTGTGGGACAGCCAAAGACAGCTCTTTAACGGGTAACATTAGCTTTTACCAAAGTTCAGTTTGTATCCAAAAAATGTACCATATCTATTCAATATATAGATAATATGAAGAGCGTTTGAATAGGGGTCCGATATGTACATTTGTAAATCATCTACATGTAGAGATACTCTATGCTCCCCCCCCCGTAAATTCCTCTTATTAATGGCAATGATTTGAGTGTAATGGATAAGGGTTCTATGGCTAGGGCAAATACTAATGGAGTAATAAGGTATCCCTGATGGGTGCCCCTTGACAACTAGAAATACTGTGGTAGCTTACTGGTCGTAATTACAGATGCTTTAGATGAGGTATATAGGAATGTAATACATAAAATGAAGTTAGGGTCACAACCAAATTTCTTTAAACATGCAACCAAATATCCCCAGTCTACCCTGTCAAAAGTCTTTTCTGCCTCCAGTGCAATTACCACCTCAGGTACTGTACTGGACCCAGTAGAGTGAATAACATTAAGAAGCCAGCGAATGTTCATAAATGAATGAGATCACATCACGCATTGTGGTTTCTAGGCATAAGGCAAGGGCTTTGGCTAAGATCTTCATGTCACTGTTTAGGAGGGAGATGGGTCGATATGAGCCACATTGTATGTTATCTTTACCTGGTTTAAGCAGGAGGGTGATTGATGCTTCAGTCAATGACAGTGGGAGTGACTCATGGAACAAGTTCAAGAATCATTAAACATACCAAGCAAAATATTTGACAGTTTATTAGAGAACTTTTTAAAGAACTCTATAGGGTACCCATAGGGGCCGGACACTTTGTCATTCTGCATTGCCTTTATTATTAGTAGTAGTTTATTATATCGTGGACAATCCCAATTAATGAACTGTATCAAAAACAGTAAAAAGGGGCAGCTTTACCCAACATGGCTAGTATCCTGCTGTAGTCCCTGGCCTGATAACAATAGGCACCCTAAAAATATATATATACAGCACATTAATCAAAAAGAGAGAGTTAAGACAGATAAGAGACAACATAAATCAATAAAGATAAAAAGATAAAAGAGAACAGTGAAGCATCAGTACAATCATACAGACAGCACATATAACCCAAACATACAAAAGCAGCACATACAATATCACACACAATACATCAGCACAGAATTAGTCGGAACCGTTTTGTTAAAAAAAAAACAAAACATCAAATTATTTAGGGGGAGGAGTGAGGAGCGGATGGAGTGAGGAGCGGATGGCAGAGTGAGTGCAAGCATCGCGAGAGTCGGACAACGGAAGCAAGAATCAGCGAAGACAGACTCTTCTACAGACACAGATGACTTACAAACTACTGAAATTGAGGTCAGTGTACTCGCAAGCATAAACAAAAAACTGGACTTATTAGTATCACTACATGATGTCACAACGGGGGAAATGAGAGGACTCAAATGCACGGAACTGAAGGGAAAAAATAACAAGTTTATTAACAAAAATGAAAACAACACAACAGAAAACCTAACACAAGAACTAAGTCAGAGTCCATAGAAAAAAAAAAACAACATACAATACCTGAAACTGAGTCCGTAGATGAATATGGAAAAATGTCCGGGCTATGGAAAGGAATGAGGAGAAATGGACCAGCACTTCATGGCTGCAAACCTAATCCTTAAATAGGCCAGAGGTAATTGGCTGCAGCCACGCAGCGCCAGCAGGTGAGTCTGATGATGATAATGATGATTATGAGAAGGAGGAGCTGAGGGTCACACAGGCACAGACCATGACCAAAAGGGAGGAGCAAAAAGTCACGCAGGCACAGATCCATAACCAAGAGGGAGGAGCTGAGAGTCACACAGGCACAGATCCTGACACACGAAGAGATTAAAGACATACACAATAGCCTGGAGTTCACCCACCACAACATCGTCACACTACAAAAATCAAACCAGGACTTACAAACAACAGCCACAACATTCGACTAACAAATACACGCCATCTCCAAAGAAAATAAGACTCTGAAAGAAACTATGTTGGATTTACAGACCCGTTCCATGAGTGACGTCATCTTCTCTGGTATCTCCGAACAAACCCCCGACAACCCCGAAAGCCTCATCAAAAACTTCATGACAACTCAACTCAAAATCCCCCGACACTGTTCAAAACATTACATTTCACAGAGTATACTGCTTAGGTAAACCGTCATCCAAAGGACCCCGACCCATCATCGCAAAATTCAAACACTTCAAACAAAAAGAACTGGACAGAAGCAGAGGAAAGGAACTCAAAGGAACATAATTTGGACTCAACGAACAATATCCACATGAAATAAAGGAACATCGGAAAGCACTGTATCCCATCCTCAAAGAAAACAGACGAAACAACAAACGTGCATCAATCATAGTGGACAAACTTTATATCGACTCCTACATATAACTGTAACAACCCTGCATTTCGAACCATAAGCCTCACCCCCGACATTGCTCCTCGGTAAAAAAGAAACCGCCTGCTTTGCCCTATAGAGGACTTATACATCTACCTCACTGTCATTTTTTTTCTCTTTTTCCTATTTTCTCTCTTCTAATGTGTGTTTGTGTTGCTTACATGTTATGTTGTGACCACTCACCGCTATGTCTAGTTATGTGTTTAGTCTATGTTTAACGTACCGACAATCTGAGGCAGTTATTGCAACCAGCCCCCCCTCCGCTCCCTTCGTCCTTCCTATTGGCTTCTTCTCTACGTCTTATTCAAAACAAGATATACCAAACACAGTCCTAATGCAGTCACTTAATCTGGTTACATGGAATGTACGTGGCTTCCGTACACAAACTAAAAGAATCCAAATCATCAATCATCTCATAAAATTAAAGGCTGATACACTATATTGCCAAAAGTATTCGCTCACCTGCCTTGACTCACATATGAACTTAAGTGACATCCCATTCTTAATCAATAGGGTTTAAAATGACACTGATCCACCCTTTACAGCTATAACAGGTTCAACTCTTCTGGGAAGGCTTTCCACAAGGTTTAGGAGTGTGTTCATGGGAATTTTTGACCATTCCTCCAGAAGCGCATTTGTGAGATCACACACTGATGTTGGATGAGAAGGCCTGGCTCTCAGTCTCCGCTCTAATTCATCTCAAGGGTGTTCTATCAGGTTGAGGTCAGGACTCTGTGCAGGCCAGTCAAGTTCATCCACACCAGACTCTGTCATCCATGTCTTTATGGACCTTGCTTTGTGCACTGACGCACAGTCATGTTGGAAAAGGAAGGGGCCAGCTCCAAACTGTTCCCACAAAGTTGGGAGCATGAAATTGTCCAAAATCTCTTGCTTCAGCATACCAAGAGATTTTGGATGAACCGTTTCCACTCAATTCTGAAGAAGTGGGGGGCTGTGTGACGTCATCGGCCAAAAATAAATCTTGTAATATCTATAAAACCATAATAGCACAAACGACAATTTTAATTGCACAAACCACCACTAACGTAGCACAAACACACGCCACCATTTCGGTTAAATTTGGAGTAAGTGGGGGGCTGGCTGACCTCTGAATGACCTATAAAATAATTGTTAAAAACTCAATAACTATAATAGCACAAACAACAATTTTAATTGCACTAACCAGCTCTAACGAAGCACAAACAAACACCACTATTTCGGTTGATTTTGGAGCAAGTGGGGGGCTGGCTGACCTTAGAATGACCTTTCAAAGAATTGTTAATAACTCAATAACCATAATAGCACAAACGAAAATTTTAACTGCACAAACCAGCACTAACGAAGCACAAACGAATGAGAATATTTATCCAGAGATTTTCGTTGGGTGGGGGGCCAACTTCACGCAGGTGATTATGTGTGAGTGATGACAGTGGCGAAAGGCGACCGCGTCACTGGCGATTTTGTCCCCATGCGCCCACTGCAGACTCAATAGGCCCTGCGCTGGCTCTACTCGGCTTGGGCCTAATAATAATAATCTGAGCAAGAACAATATAGCCATTTCCGTGGCAACCATGTATTTGGCCCTATTTGAAAGCTCTCGAGGTCCCCCATGTCTGTGGGGTCAGATGTCTCGTGTCGTGCACTTACACACACGATTGACCCCGACTGGGTGTGTCCCATTGACTCCCATTCATTCTTAGCAGGTGTAAATATGTGCTTTGTGCACGTCATGTACATCCTCGGAAAGGTCTGACTGCCGTGAATGTGAATATGTGTGAGAGTGGTGACAGTGGCGAAAGACAACCGTGTCACTGGCGATTTTGTCCCCATGCGCCCACTGCAGACTCAATAGGCCCTGTGCCGGCTTTACTCGGCTCAGGTCTAAATATAATCAAATTGTGTCATCCCCATCAACAATGCCTAATTGAAGACACTGTATCCTTCACTACACTCTAGTGGATACTCTGTTTAGCGTAATAGAGTAATTCATGACTCATTAAATGCACCAGAAAACAGGAAATCGCATCTGCATTTTATTTTTCTTCGGTGATTCGACCACCACATCTTCACATATTAGAGGCCTCACTTTACTTTCTTGCCTAGGGCCCCCAGATATCTTGAAACAGCCCTGGGTCCCGGTGTGATGAATCATACAAGTGCCTGTACTTCTGCACTTCTACCACCAGGAACTCCTGAATGTCGACCATGTTGTTCGCACGTCTCTTACAAATTTTCTGAGGTGCGCAACACGGAAAGTTTCTGCATGAGATGAGCCGCACGAAGGGGTGGGACTGTGAAAATGACGTTAATTGACCGCATGGAGCTTGCTGATGTGATAAGCATAAACCAGCCTTAACAATGCTAACAGTGGTCACTTTATGGAATGAAGCAGGCCACACTGACGAGCACTCATCTAGATACGATATGAGCAGTGAATGGCCAACTATATAGAAGACAATAATAGTGTGAAGTACTTTGGCATAGCTGTATTCACATGTAAACTTCTGGTTCACTAGTCAAGGGCTATCCTTCCACCATTCAGATTGGGCCGACTGAACGACAGGTAGATTACACGTTGAATCGGCTGAAAAGACTGGCAACAGCATTAACGACAGCCGATCGCAGAGAACACACCAACCAGACTCGTGTCACCGACCTTGCCAGACTGCCCAACAACATCCAGCCGCTGAAAATCGGGTTGGTGTGCCTTCGCCTTTCGATGTGCCGATACTCAACTTAAAGAAAGCCCAGTATCTGCCCCCATGATTGTCATCCTTACCTGTGTGTGGTTCTCCCTCATTTTATGAATTGCTCTTAGTACCTAAAAAAGACTTCACTACATCACTCTCCTCTCTGTGCTTATTCAAGGGTTCTGACATTTCCAGCATTTATTGCTGAAGGCAAAACTCACATCTATTACAATATTATTACAGTTAAAAAGACTTGAAATTAAAAGTTTAGGACTTGGGACTCAACTTGGGACTCGACTTGTGACTTATCAGCCTTGACTTGGGACTTGAGGACAAAGACCTGAGACTTACTTGTGACTTGCAAAACACTGACTTGGTAGGGGTACCTCTGGTAGGGATACCGTAGTAACACGCACAATTCACAGGAGAAAAATCACATACATTGGTAATGCTGAGTGCTTCTCACTTATTTGAGAACATCCTGTTTGACCATTCAGTTTAAGAGCTCAAAGAACACATAGCAGGTTGGAATACAGAACACCAACACAGGTTGGAATACAGCCCACATGTCTGCACACTGAAAGAAATACAGGACAAATCCATACATAACAAATGAACAGACAAATGAATGGATGCAGTAGCCTCCCTGCAACACAGTACACACACTATACACATAGTATATATAAAGTATACACACAGTTTACACACAGTATGTAACACAAACATCAAAACTGGCCAAATCAATTTAAACTGAATAAAAAAAAAACTAAAAAAAAAACACAAATTCCTCTGCCACTGTAGGACATATTTAACTTACATTCACGGCATGCATCTTTGCCAATGCAGGACATGTTTAACTTAAAACATGCATGTTAACTAAAATAATTCAACACATTTTGCTTCCCGACCAGCTGACCACTGTGGTCATCAGGGAAGATGGCAGGATTGTCCCAGTCCATGTGTGATGCACTCTGGGGGGGCCCTCCCTTCCTCTCCTTCCTCAGGCCACATTGTGGAGGACAGCACAGGCCACAGTCACATGACCTCAAAGGGCAGACCAGAGTGGTGGTCTTCAGAGTGGTGAAGACAGTAAAAGCGTGCTTTCAGGAGGTCAAAGTTCATTTGGATCCTGGCCCTTGTCCTGGCATGGGCATGACTGTAGGCCTGCTGTGCTTCCTGGGGGTCTGTGTATGGTGTCAGGAGAAAAGGCTGGCAGATGGACCCCCTGTCCCCCAGATAGACCTCCTGTCCCCTAGAAACACACCAGACAATTCACCTGTCAATACAAAACCTCAACATCACAACCTCAGAAACACAGTGACATTCTGGACACAGATATGATGTAAAAAGTGGTTATTAATAGAGGTTGTGTGGCTCACCTTGTGATAGGAGCTGGTAGATTCCACAGGTCTGATAGACTCAGGAGTGATGGACTGAGCCAGACCACTGAGACACACCACTGATGAGACAGTCAGCATTGACCATCTGAAATGATAAGATGAAGATTATTAAACCAAACAATGAACATGACTAGCAATGAACAGTGTTCAGTAACCCATAAAGGCCCAGTGCTACATTTGTGTCAGTTCCCAAATGAATGTTCTCTATATCTAACCTACCTTAAGTGATTTATCTCCATTTATTATAATATTATCTTCTGTACTTTGTATTTTATCAGTATGAAATCAGGTATTTTCCTATATTTAATTTACTGATAATGAAGATGTTTATAAAAGCTCAGATTAAAGTTGGGTTAAAAATTAAAAACAGAAAACTGCAGAAAAAGTGACTTTTTCAGTTAAATCTATCATTAACTGAACACAAAACAAGCATTTCCATCCACTGTCACTGGTCCGACTTCGTTGGTTTTTCTGGTGAATCAACAGGCCCCTTTCCAACAAAAGCCCAGGAACTTTATTACCAGGAACTTATTTACCAGGAACTTATTTGGGTAAAAAAAATTCCTGGTAATTGTGTTTCCACCCAACCCCAAAGTTCAGGGTAATTTATTCAAATCAGGTTGATGGAGCAGTAAAAGAAACTGCAGTACAATTCATGTACATTCACAAACTAAGCTTTAGCACAGTACTTTAAGTGGACAGTTTGGGTTTAACATTGTACTGGTTGTTGAATCACTTAATCCATCTGGAATACATTTTAAATAAAGTTAATCATCATTACATATCCTTAATTTCTATTTAAAAATGGTAGAACATGTATTTTCAACTTCTTATTCCTTAAACTAAATCACATCTAACTTTAAGTGTGATGGATGGTTCTTTTTCATTTCTATTGTTTTATAGCTATAGTCCAGGTTCAACCCGAAAATCATACAGATTTACTCAAATGCCTGCATTTAATTTGACTGCATATTAGTTATAAAAATACTTATACTCATATTTTGATATTGAAATATATTTTACTTTAGATATTGAAGTTTTAGGATGAATTGTTTTAGTATTAAGTAGTTATTGTAGGATTCTTTTGTTTAATCTGTTTTACTTCAATAATGTTAATAGTGAGTTCTTTGTGACCAGGATTTATGTAGTACTCTGTTGTAGTTTAGGTATGTTATCACTAGGTTAAGCTTGTTAAGATAGGAAACATCTGTCTGCACAAGTTAAGTAGGTTCTGTTCTTCTTCTAGATACACGTCTGAACACACATATTCACACAGGTGATAGGTGATAAGGGTAAACTTATTTTTGGCATAAGTTTACTTAGAGTTAAGGCCCCCACATCTGTTTGATATTTTTAGATAATGCTAAGTTAAAAACCAACCCATTTGTACGGGTGAGCCCGCCCATAGGGTCAATAAATGTACATTTCATGTAATGTTCAGGGCTCATTTGGTTTGAGTCCTCAGTGCTGAGTGTCCACCTTATTTGTGATCTGAATAAATTTTGTCAACTTTGAGACCGAACTGAATCCAGACTCGTCCTTAGAGCTGCCAATAAAAGAACACAGTAACAATGCCTTGCAAATGAACAGACAGTATTAGGTTAGAATTAGTTTTTTATTAAAAATTGAAACAAAACAAAAGGTGCAAAAAAATAGTGCCTTGAGATTAAAAGGGAAATAAACGTGTGAAAGGTTCGGGCTTCTGGACCAGTGTGTGGACCAATTAGTCCAGGACAGCCGGTCTGGAACTCCATGGTCCCAGTCCTTTTTTCGCTTTCCTACATGATAAGTAATAAAAATGCTAAAATGAATAATAGAACACATGATGACAGATTCCTACTACTATGATGTGACATGTTAAATGTCTTACCTAGGCTGTTGTAAACAGCAGCAGATGATGAACGAGGGCAAAAACGAGCTGCAGGTTTGGAAAAAGAGGCGAGTCCGTCCTGTCCATTTCAGGTGGAAATCATAATACAATAAAATCACAATAAATCCCAATAGAATAAATAAGAGTTCTGCTCACAGCGACAGCGCGAACACCTCCAGTTCTCTGATTTAAGTTTAATGTCAGACTGTTGACCAGTTAGCATTAGGTTTTGACTAAACAGCTGATGTGCCGCTGACTACTGTTACAGCATGGAACCAACTAAACAGTGAATATTTCTGTGATATACATACCATTGGTTTGTTCAGATCCACTGCGACCGTTGAGGTCCTTTAGTTTCTTTTAATCCTGCATAAGCTTCTTCTTCTTTTCTTGTATTTCTTTAGGCTTGTGTCTTACATTTGGCTCCAACAGCTTTTACTCGAACCTCGCTCGTTTCGTGTCTGCAATTCAAAGTCTGTCTGAATTTCCTCCTCCGCAAAAATGCTCAAAAGAGCCTAGGCCTCGTCGTCCGTCCACTTGTCATAGCTTCTCTTTTGGTCCATTTTCCGAATTATCACAATACAAAGCTTGTGGAAATTAAATAAAGAATGAATTAAATAGTGGCCAGTGACGCAGAAACACTGTGAGTGAAGTCCACCACTCAGCGTTCTGCAGCACACAACCCCGCCCCTAAGAGTTCATGGTAATATGAAAAGTACTACCTCCCTACCAGGAAGTTCTTTGGGGAAAGTTATTTACCCAGGTAATTTTCAGTGCAAACGCACCAGGGCTTTTGAAAGTTCAGGGTAATGCTCAAAGTTCCTGCAAAATTCCTGCGGTGGAAAAGGGCTGATTGTTGTAGAAGATGACAGTGTTTCCATGTTCACTACGGAACCTCTGAACGTCCAGATGGGTCATATCTGATGAACATGAAAAGATGAATAACTAAATTTTACACCAATAATTTACATGTATTGATAGGATTAGTGGATCAACAGGGATTAAACAGTTTAGATCATGGTTTAGGTTGGTGATGGATGTTTTGGTCTTTATGGGTTAATTGACAAAATCAGAAAGTCATGAATCATGATAAGATAAGATAACTTTATTTCTCCCAAAGGTAAATTCACTGAAGTCAGTCAGCTCATCTATTTATCAGAGTTATTCAGTCTGATGGAGTTACAGTTACATAAGTTCACTCACATCTACAGTCAGCTTCACTTACATTTCCACTCCTACGTTTTTGGAGATGTTAATTAACTATTTAGGTTGTAATTCTGATGGTTTCAGCAGAGCAGTGAGTGTGTATTTGTGCACTACTTACTCATTCAGGCAGTCTGCAGTCCTTTACCAGGCTGTCTCTGGTTGTTTTTGTAACTGTGGCTTGTGTTGTCCTTCTTTTTGATTTGGTCCTTTACTTCCTCATAAGCCAAAATGAGGAGTTTTACATCCGACGGGGAAAAGTACGCTACTCTAGTTGCCATGGTGAATCGGTGAATCTGTGATCAGTGTCGGGGTCTATGGAGGAAGCCGGGTGCGCGCACTTATCCAGGATGAGTTATACCTAGCTTGATGAATCTGTGTCCGTTCATCCTGGCTTGGTCTTTGTGCAACCGATTAAGCTTGGACACCCTTGTTTTGGATTTGTTGGACCCGGCTTAGTCAGTTATCCTGGATGACAGAATCCTAGTTTTGTGCAACGGGCCCCTGGTCTTAATATAAAACAAAACAGTTTTAGTGTATTCGTTTAACTCTAGGCAATCAAAAATGGACCATTCTGTGCTCTCAAAACAGTCCTGCAACTGGCCGAGTGCTCCTTCTGGTCAGATTTTCACAGTCCTCCTGATTGGTTTAATTCTTCTCCTGAAGGGTTTATAGGCTGGGACACAAAGCACTGAGATGTGGTCTGAAAAGCCCAGGTGGGGTAGGGATATTGCTCTGTTTGCCTCTTTCAGATTTGAATAGACCAGGTCTAGTGTGTTTGTGCCTCTGGTGGGACCTTGTACATATTGCACAAACTTGGGTAACATAGTCTTTAAACAGGCCCAATGAAAGTCTCCAGCCACTATAAACGCCCCCTCGGGATGAGCCTTCTGCTGTCTGCATATCATATCGTGGAGCAGAGAGAGAGATAAGTTAACATTAGCGTCGGGGGGTATGTACACTGCAGTGACAAGCTCTCTCGACAGATAAAAAAGCCTACACAGAACGATCATTGGCTCAAGTTCAGGACAACAGTGAGTGTTTATAACTGTTTATAGCTGTTTGTACACCAACCCTGATGATGCAGAGTCCTCTACCTCTGATCTTGCCAGAGCTGCTAGTCCTGTCAGAGCGATGCATGGGTCATACCGGATGAGCCTGTGAAGCCAGGTTTCTGTGATGATAGTCACGCAACAGTCCCAAGTGTGGCGATTCTCCGTCATCAGACGCTCCAGCTCGTCCACTTTGTGGACAATAGATCCGGCGTTGGTCAGGAAAATGCTTGGAAGCACCAGTCTGAAGGGTGGCTTCCGTAGCCTGGCTTGCCAGTCTGCTCTGCAGCCTTGCTTCTGCTTTCGCTCTCTATGCCGTCTGCACCGCCGCCTCAGCACAACAACAATCCAAGGGGAGCCCGGTGGTCTCGCTATGTCCAGCAGTATGTTGTGAGACTGAAAGTCACTCGTGATGTCAGTTCGACACGCAAACCCGATGTTTTTCAACTCCTCACTGGTATGTACGAGTTTTAATCTATTCACACACATTGTCTCATACACACAGAACCACACGTACAATAACAAAAAGCGCTGAGGTAGACAGCTCTGAGCCGCTGCATTCATACACACCACCATATTTGGTGCCCCCTCCAGCAGATGGCACCCTAGGCAGCTGCCTGTGTCGCCAATACCTAGAGCCGCATTATTAACATTCATGTTAACATTGGGGTCATTTTCACAGGCTTGAGCAAAATATTAGTGAAAGTTATTGTTGTTTAGTTACATTTCTTTCACCCATTCCTCCGCTCTATCGCATCACCACTGTCAAGCCGCAGTGAAGCTGACAGGAAGTTGAGACTCCAATGTTCGCTTTTCCAAATGATGGTTTGGAATGGAATGAGCGTCTACAGTTTGCCCCAAATGGCATCTTTAACGACGGGTTTCGGTAAAAGTGAAGGTTGATTTTTTAGCATTTCAATTCTGAAAGCCTACAGCACAGCAAGACATTTTTCCTCCTCTTTTCTCTCTATTCTCTCCAATCTCTCAATTTACCCCCATTGATATACAGTGTTTTTCTGCCAACCTTTGTGTGCAACTGCGATGACGTGGCCCGTGATGTTGACTCCAAAGTGGTCTATAGAGAGAGCCCGGAGATTATCAAGGAAATGAGCATTCAGCTTTATTTGTTTGCATATCTTAGTAATTTTTTTCTTTATCTCTGACTTCATTGAAGAAATACTTAAAAGTCCATGTCTTGTTCAAAACTCTTTGTTTTGGCGTTAGCTGTCATCTTCATGTGCTGAAACTGATCAACAAACCAAATCTTCAGTACATAAGCCTTATGCTAAGTATGGAAAACAAGTGCAAAAAAAAAAAACGTTAATTTGGCAGATCCTTCAAAATAAGAGCAGCACTGTTGTGTTGGTTGCATCTAATATGACGATATGTACTTACATTGACTTTTAATTTGCCAATGACCTCATGCAGTACAGTCTGGGTCAGCTATTGGGCCGCACAATGCCCAGGTCTGTGACAAACCCTTAGGGCCTGATTTACTTAGCTGAAAGTGTACAGGAACAGGAGGAGACAAGACGGTGGGACAAAACAGACGTAAGACAAGACAGTGGAACAAGCCAGCTAAGTGGTTGCTGTTGAAAACATAACCAAACATGTGAAAGACATTACAAGTAAGACAAGACAAAAACAGATACTAATTACATATTCATCATTATACATTGGCGTATGTGTGTGTGAGAGAGAGAGAGAGAGAGAGAGAGAGAGAGAGAGTGAGTGAAGAGAGGGGACAAAACAGTGAGGGGCTCTACTGCTGGGTGTAGCGTGGTGGTGGTTCAGTTTAGGTTTTCCAGTGAAATGTGTTCTAAAAGGAGGAGAGAAGGAGAGAGCGGAGGGGAGAGAAAAGGGGAGATTAAAAGTAAAAAAAAAAAAAAATTCAGTTGACAGCAGCAAAATACAACACACCAGTGCAAGAGAAAGACAGGTAGAAAAAAACCACAAGTGAAAGTGAAATATAAGGAAAACTAGCACATTGATCTGTGGGAATCAACAGGTTCTAGAAGCAGTAGAGTTGATAAAATGGAGAGCAGAGTTTTTGTAGAAGTTGGTCCTAAATTATTCAAAGTTTGTTTAAGGTTAGTGGTGTAACACGTAGATTAGGAAGAAATCTAATGGCCCTCATTTTGTTATATATTGAAATCCCAAGTAACCGAAAAGAACACATTTGTAGTGATGCTAAATATGTCTTCGAAAGGGCTTTACATCATTATTGTATGACTTCATCACATTCACATTACTTGATGATTTGAATAATGTTGTTGTTGTTGGTGTAACACCCAGATTAGGAAGAAATGTACTGGCCCTCATTTAGTTTAGTATTAACATGGATTGGGACCATAGACTTTTACACAGGACTGAAGATGATGGTTTATTGTGACTCACTCCCGGTCCTGTGTGTGGATCTGAAGTCTGGTTCATCTGAATCTGCAGAACAGTGTGTCACTGTGTTATGGTGAAGGGGGGTCCACAGGGGATGTTAAGGGGTTGGCTGTGACCAGGGACCGGCAGACTGGAGCTGGGCCACAGCGAACTTGTTAGTGTGTGTGATGTCCAGATTCGGATTCTCTGAAGTCAGGTCCATCTGATCAGAGTCTGTGCAGAAAGGTCAGTCACTGTGTTATGGTGGGGTGGAGGGGTCTGGAGGGGGACATTAACGGGCCAGGTCTGACCTTTCAGAGTGAAACTGGGCCATGATGGATGTCAGCTTTGCCAACATCTGTCTGTCCGCCACCTCCTCGATGGAGTCCATTGGGCAGCCTAGAGCAGAGCCGGCACTCTTTATCAGTTTATTGAGTCTCTTTCTGTCTCTGCCCACTCCCTAGCACACGATGGCAAAGTGGACTGCAGAGGTCACCACAGTGTCAAAGAACGTCTGGAGGAGAGTCCTGCTCACTCCGAAGGACCTCATTCTCCTCAGCAGGTGGAGGCAACTCTGGCCCTTCTTGAACAAGGCATCTGTGTTGTTTGTCTTGTCCAATTTATTGTTGAAGTGAACACCCAGGTATTTAATAGAATCCACTATCTCATTGTCCACGCCCCAGATGTGCACCTGTGTGTGCTGTGAGGGTGACCTGCAGAAGTCAAACATGATCTCCTTCGTTTTCCTGGTGTTCAGGAGCAGGTGGTTCCACTCACACCAGTCCACAAAGTATGTGAGGACTCCCCTGTATTTCTGTTCATTTCCTTCAGACACATAACCAACAATGGCGGTGTTGTCAGAGAACTTCTGCAGGTGACAGTGTGTTGTGCTGTATGTGAAGTCCGATGTGTAAAGTGTGAACAGGAATGGTGAGAGCACTGCCTTCTGTGGGGCCCCATGCTGCAGGTTAGACCAGATGAAGAGTATGTCTCATTGTCCCAGGTATCTGAGCTACTACAGCAGCAAAATGAAATATTCACAGCATTATTAAATCAACAACAGGAGAACTTTGGGAGCTTTACAAAAGTCATTACATCATTGCGGTGCATGGAATGCCCTGGAAAACAACCTAAATCTATCTGAACTTGTTACTATAGGTGAATTTTTTTCCTCACCACTGCCACCAGTCACAAGTGTTTACTCCTTGAGGATTCTGTTGGGTTTCTGTAAATTGGCTTGAGTCTGGTTTTGACCAGTTCGATATGTAAAGTGTCATGAGATAATTTTAGCTATGACTTTTACTTCTACTATTTTACTACTATTACGATATAAGTAAAATTTGATTGATTGATGATTGAATTTAAAGCTATTTTAAAAGAGTGTGAAATCAAATCAATCAAGCTTGGTCAATGTAACTGTTTTTAAACTTGCCCAAATGATTGTTTTGTCACTATGAACTCTAAATTTTTTTTTTATTATGTGTTGATTATGTCTTGTCAGAAACTGTGTGTTATGCTGCTTTTACATATATACATACATATATACATACATATATATATATACATATATACATACATATATATATATATATATATATATATATATATATATATATACAGTACAGGCCAAAAGTTTGGACACACCTTCTCATTCTTTGCATTTTCTTTATTTTCATGACTATTTACATTGTAGATTCTCACTGAAGGCATCAAAACTATGAATGAACACATGTGGAATTATGTACTTAACAAAAAAGTGTGAAATAACTGAAAACATATCTTATATTCTAGTTTCTTCAAAGTAGCCACCCTTAGCTCTGATGACTGCTTTGCATACTCTTGCCATTCTCTTGATGAGCATCAAGAGGTAGTCACCTGAAATGGTTTCCTAACAGTCTTGAAGAAGTTCCCAGAGATGCTTAGCACTTGTTGGCCCTTCTGCCTTCACTCTGCGGTCCAGCTCACCCCAAACCATCTCGATTGGGTTCAGGTCCGGTGACTGTGGAGGCCAGGTCATCTGGCGCAGCACTCCATCACTCTCCTTCTTGGTCAAATATCCCTCACACGGCCTGGAGGTGTGTTTGGGGTCATTGTCCTGTTGAAACATAAATGATGGTCCAACTAAACACAAACCGGATGGAATGGCATGTCACTTCAGGATGCTGTGGTAGCCATGCTGATTCAGGTTGCCTTCAATCTTGAATAAATCCCCAACAGCGTCACCAGCAAAGCACCCCCACACCATCACACCTTCCCCTCCATGCTTCACGGTGGGAACCAGGCATGTAGCATCCATCCGTTCACCTTTTCTGCGTCGCACAAAGACACGGTGGCTGGATCCAAAGATCTCAAATTTGGACTCATCATTTCCACTGGTCTAATGTCCATTCCTTGGGTTTCTTGGCCCAAATAAATCTCTTCTGTTTGTTGCCTCTCCTTAGCAGTGGTTTCCTAGCAGCTATTTGACCATGAAGGCCTGATTCACGCAGTCTCCTCTTAACAGTTGCTGTAGAGATGTGTCTGCTGCGAGAGCTCTGTGTGGTATTCATCTGGTCTCTAATCGGAGCTGCTGTTAATTTGCGATTTCTGAGGCTGGTGACTCAGATGAACTTATCTTCAGCATCAGAGGTGACTCTTGGTCTTCCTTTCCTGGGGCGGTCCTCATGTGAGCCAGTTTCGTTGTAGCGCTTGATGGTTTTTGCGACTGCACTTGGGGACACATTCAAAGTTTTTGAAATTTTCTAGACTGACTGACCTTCATTTCTTAAAGTAATGATGGCCACTCGTTTGTCTTTACTTAGCTGATTGGTTCTCGCCATAATATGTATTCTAACAGTTGTCCAATAGGGCTGTCAGCTGTGCATTAACCTGACTTCTGCACAACACAACTGATGGTCCCAACCCCATCAATAAGGCGAGAAATTCCACTAAGTAACCCTGACAAGGCACACCTATGAAGTGAAAACCATTTCAGGTGACTACCTCTTGATGCTCATCAAGAGAATGCCAAGAGTGTGCAAAACAGTCATCAGAGCTAAGGGTGGCTACTTTGAAGAAACTAGAATATAAGATATGTTTTCAGTTATTTCACACTTTTTTGTTAAGTACATAATTCCACATGTGTTCATTCATAGTTTTGATGCCTTCAGTGAGAATCTACAATGTAAATAGTCATGAAAATAAAGAAAATGCGAAGAATGAGAAGGTGTGTCCAAACTTTTGGCCTGTACTGTATGTTAAAAACTCCACTTCCTGGTTGGGGAGGGTCAGGACCTAACCCTCACCTATCAGGCCACACCCAACCCTTTAAGAGGAAGAGTCAGGCCCAGACCATGCTCTTTCCTTTGTCTGACTGGGAGCATGTGGCCTGAGGAGAAGACAGACTTAAATGCACAGACTGGGTGGATGCATAATTGAGTGAGTTGTAATGTGTTATAGTTAATTGAATATCTTTGAAAGTGTTTGGAATTGTTTTTGTAATAGTTATTGTTTTCCTTTGTTTAAGCTTAAAATCATCCTACCATGTCAACACCAGAACTGTTCACCTGTATATAATCAACCTGAAGAGAGAATAAAGCATTTCAACGCAATCCCTGACCACTTATCATATCTAACCGTATGCCAGTGAAGAAGTTCTAATTATTACAACACAAATCAGCCCTTTTCATCAACCTTCATAGTTTTTTACATGGTCCTTCAAGCCACATAACTTCATCATTGGATATGGATCAGGGAAATCAGCAGGAAAAGGAGGATATCAGAAGGGGTGCAAGACAAAAAATTAAGCCAACTTATCTCCAAGATTATGAACATTATCAGGTTCCTCATTCTACCAATGCAAACAAAGAGCATGCATCTAGGCCTGTTAATGTTGGACAGCCTGGCCCACCTTCCACTCAAGACGAACTGGAGGAAATAAGGAACATGATGATGCATTTAATCCACAGGCAGGATGCATTGGAGAGAAAGCACGATTCAGGTCAATCATATCATTCAAGTTATGGTGATGTGGACTCTGAATCAGACTCTGATATTAGTAGACCCCCTGAAATCCAAAGCAACCAGAATCAGATCCGTCCACATAGTGCATGTGTACTCCATAAAGAGAATATGTTGCATCAACCTGTTAAATCATGTTCAGAGCCTGCCCTCCATGCACCCCCCTCCCAACCTCCATTAAATGTACCTTCCATGCCTGCTCCAACCCAGATGTCTGTAGCACCAGCTCCACCATATGCGCCTGCCATACTGGCCTCAGTCGAGGCCCCCTCAGCACCTCCTTCTCTCCAGGGCCCCTCAGAGCCTCCTTCACTCCAGGGCCCCTCAGCGCCTCCTTCTCTCCAGGGCCCTTCAGCGCCTCCTTCACTCCAGGGCCCCTCAGCGCCTCCTTCTCTCCAGGACCCCTCAGCGCCTCCTCCTCTCCAGGGCCCCTCAGTGGCTCCTCCTCCTCTCCAGGCCCCCCCAGCGGCTCCTCCTCTCCAGGCCCCCCAGCGGCTCATCCTCTCCAGGCCCCCCAGCGGCTCATCCTCTCCAGGCCCCCCCAGCGCCTCATCCTTTCCAGGCCCCCCCAGCGCCTCATCCTTTCCAGGCCCCTCCAGGGCCTCATCCTCTCCAGGTCCCCCCAGTGGTTCCTCCTCTCCAGGCCCCCCCAGCGGTTCCTCTTCTCCAGGCCCCCCCAGCGGTTCCTCTTCTCCAGGCCCCCCCAGTGGCTCCTCCACTTCAAGCACCTGCAGGACCTTTACCATTACAGATGCCTCCAGTAGCTTACCCCCCTCAGTGGCCTGCGGTGTACCCTAACCCCCAAGTGTCTTCTGCTCCTGCACACTGGTCATCCACAGTTATGCAGCAATGGCAACCCCAGGCCCCTACTCAAGCTGGCCCACAATACAGTAATGTTCCTTCCACACAATGGCCTTATGCTGCGACCTATACTCCACCATGGTACAGTGCCCCCCCTATTGGGTCTAAATCACAGGTTCAGGGACCTACCTTTCCCCATTTCACTAGGGAAGACCCACACGAATACACTATGCTTAAGATGGCTCTTACAAACCTCCTGGGAAACAGAAATATACAAATATCATATCCTATTAGACCATCTTAAGCTACCTACAGCCCGACACATAGCATAAGCCTATGCTTATGATCCCCAGCCTTACACCAAAGCCATAGCTGCTCTTGACCGACAGTATGGGCAACCACATCACCTAGCCTTAAGAGAAATAACCTCCATAGTAAACCTTCCAAAATTGCAACATGGTGATTCAAGAGCATTCCATAATTTTGCAGTCAGAGTTCAATCCCTAGTAGGAATGTTACAGGCCATGGGGCAGAGTGAGGGTGCAGCTGAACTTGCCTGTTCCTCCCATGTACAACATCTCCTTAGCAAACTGCCATCTGATTTAGTAGCCAACTTTATCCGCTATGCCCGTACAACTCACCCAGGAACTCATTATACATTAATAGACTTTGCAACATGGCTTCAAGAAGAAGCAGCGTGTCAGTCAGTAGCTGCACAAGTCAAACATCTGACCTCTGAACCACCCCCACCTTCCACAAGGTCAGCATTGAGATTCACTCCTGCTCCAGCCACCATCCTCTATGGAGACAATGACAGACCCCCTCTTCAGCCATCTGCTGACAACCTTACCATTAAGCACAAATTATGTCAATATTGTAACTCATCTGATCACTCAATAATTACCTGTAAAGACTTTAAAGATTTGAAGATGGAGGATGCCACAGCTTGGATTAAACATGAGAAAAGATGTTGGAGGTGTGCAGGGCCTCACATGGCATCAAACTGTAATCTGAGAAAACCATGCCCCTTATGCAATAAAAAGCACCTTGGCATTCTTCACTATGTGAATCAAAGAGAACCTGAGTCCAAAGTTCTGTATGTAAACCCTCAGCCTAACTCGCCTCAAGTACTTCTGAAAGTAGTTAAAGTAATCCTATGGAATAAACACCACAGCCTCGACACATATGCCATTCTGGATGATGGGTCTCAACGTACCATACTTCTTCCAGCAGCCTATGAGAAGCTAGGGCTTAAAGGGCCTGCAGAACACCTTACAGTACGTTTCATCAGACAGCAAACTGAAGGATTAGATGGATCCACTGTCAGTTTTGAGATCTCTCCTTCCCTTAATCCAAAGAAAAGATTTATCATCAAAGATGCCTTCACCTCCAAACAGATATCCCTTGTAGATCAAAGCTATCCAGTTGACAAACTCCAGAAGCGTTATCGCCATCTCCAGAGCATCCCACTTCAGTCCTTCTCAAAAGTACAACCCCTTCTACTAATAGGAGCCGACAATTCCCACCTTATAACAGCCACAGAGAAAGTTCGTTTAGGCCCCCCAGGAGCACCAGCAGCTGTTCACACCCAGTTAAGTTGGGTACTTCAAGGTCCAGGCCTCATGGAGGAGCACACCAACTCCACTCAAGTTTTCTTCACGTCAACATCTTATGTAGATGAGGAAGAGGAATTAGTTAAATCTACTGTGCTTCCTGAAGAAATTCCACCCATCCCTGAAAACCAGTTCCTTGTGAGGAGAAGCCTCCAGTCTGTCCAAAAGGCAAAAAAGAAGCCTTCAAAGGATCTGAGAAATAAAGATGAAAGGCAAATAGAAGGCATCCTTAATTCAAACCCTCTTGGCTATGTATCCTCCAACCTCGGTGATCCTGACCCAGTGACCCCAAATCTCCTCCTGATGGGGCTGCAGGACACCTCCCTTCCCCAAGCAGTTTACGCCAACTCAGATCTCCTTAGTCGTCAGAGGTGGAGACATAGCCAGATCATAGTCGACCATTTCTGGTCACGTTTCATCAAGGACTATCTACCCAGTCTTCAACACCGCCAGAAATGGCAGAGAGATACCCCCGGATTAACTGTGTCTGACGTGGTTATGGTTATGGACCCACAACTGCCAAGAGGACTATGGCCAGTTGGGAAGGTATCTCGTCTTATTCCCAGTAAGGATGGACGAGTCCGCACAGCAGAGATCAGCATCAAAGGGAAGCTGTACATCAGGCCCGTAGTGAGACTTGTAGTCCTCCCGCCAATGGTGGATCCAGAATCCATACCCGTCAGCACTGATTAAGGTAATCAAATGTATTTACACATTTGATGGGACGGCTGTTAAAAACTCCACTTCCTGGTTGGGGAGGGTCAGGACCTAACCCTCACCTATCAGGCCACACCCAACCCTTTAAGAGGAAGAGTCAGGCCCAGACCATGCTCTTTCCTTTGTTTGACTGGGTGCATGTGGCCTGAAGAGAAGACAGACTTAGGGTACGTTTACACGGCAACACTAGGATCTAATTCCGCAAAGATTTCTCCTTTGCGTTATAAAATCATTCCGCGTTAAGACGAAGCCACTATGATAATGATCTGCGTTAACATGAGTCCGCGAGGACGGCTGAATACGCTGTAGTGGCCATGCCAGACCAGTAGCTGGCGATCTCCTAACTGTCCTCCTTCGATGGTACGTTAGGGGTTGACTCAGGCATTGGCGAATATAAGAAATGCGTCTCCGCTGGTAAGAGTGTAGACGCAGTAAGTCTAACTTTTGGTGGAGAAGCGACAGCAAACTGAGCACAGTTAGCTGCACGTATGTTGTTCTGAAACCGGCCATTGTTGTTGTGGTTGTTCCTTCTTTTTCTGCAGCTTTATTGTGTCATAGAGGCTGGCAAACCAGCTTGGAGGCGCATTACCGCCACCAACTGGCCTGGAGTGGGTTAATTGGCGGTTCGTGGCTGCACGCGCATGCGGTGATGTCATATTTTACCCCGGAACGCTCCGATTCACGTTAACACGGAGCTGAAATGCGGAGCGTATCGATAACGTTCCACCCTGGACCCTGGTATCAAAAGTTTCCGGATTCAGACACTCTAGGCTCCGTTTCCATGTTAACAGAAGGCTAATCTGCGAAATCTTCCCGGAGTCGACTGAATCCTACGCCGTGTAAACGGCCCCTTAAATGCACAGACTGGATGGATGCATAATTGAGTGAGTTGTATTTTGTGTTATAATTAATTGAATAATCTTTGAAAGTGTTTGGAATTGTTTTTGTAATAGTTATTGTTTTCCTTTGTTTAAGCTTAAAATCATCCTACCATGTCAACACCAGAACGGTTCACCTGTATATAATCAACCTGAAGAGAGAATAAAGCATTTCAACGCAATCCCTGACCACTTATCATATCTAACCGTATGCCAGTGAAGAAGTTCTAATTATTACAACACAAATCAGCCCTTTTCATCAACCTTCATAGTTTTTTACACACACACACACACATATATATATATATATATATATATAAATATATATTAGGGCTGGGCAAGTTAATGCATTTTTACCGCATTAACACATTCATTGAATAATGCTGATATATATTTTTTTTTTTATCTCACGTTAATGCCGTTTTATTATAACTCATATTATTCTGCCCCTTCTTGTGTGCGTGTAGCGATTAGCTTGGCAGATAGACAACAGGTTTCCCAAGAAAAGCCAGATGCTGAAAACTTCTCTCCAAATCTTTTACTTGAGACTCACTTTAAAACTGCAACATACATACAAAATATGTCTCACTTATGTTCATTGCCTTAGTATGTTTACATGGCATTATACATTTAAACGAATGGGAAAAAGATCTCTAGCTCGATGCTAACTTGAATTGGAAAATCCATAGACACGTTAACGATTAGCATTTACAGATTAATTTAAGATTTGCAACGTCTTTTTATCCAGAAACAAAGGTTCACATCAGAGATATTTTATACTATTCATTTTTACAACAACTGAACATAAAATACTCACAGGCAAATGTTTTTCGGGCCATACAAACAGAGTGAAAGAAATGTGTCTGTTAGTTCCTTCTTATGTCCGAACTGGCTACGGGAACACCGCAAATATAAAACATACGTTAGTGCAACTTATTCTGACCACTAGAGGGCCCCCTTTGCTTGCTTTTAACAACTGAACATCACATATTATTTTGAAAGTCCATTGCTCTCACTCTGAATAGACGTAGGTAAACCATGGGTCACAGGAAGAGGGGGATGTTGATCAGGGTTGGTTTGCCAATCGGCGTCATCATGCGTTTCAACCAATGACAGCATTTGGGGCGGGCTTAAGACTCCTGTCAATCACTCACAACTGGAAATAAACTGGTGGGGACATAAACATGGAGAGTCTTTTACATGGACATTTTCATTTTAAATGTCTTCAGATGGTGGGGTTGATAAGGCCAAAGTTGTTTGTAAGCACTGCAATGTGGAATTATTTTTTTTTTATCACCGGAGTACGGAGTACTCCGAGTCTGAAAAATCACTTAAAAGCAATACAAGCTGTTGATGCTGGCAACGCCCCCCCCCCCCAATATAACTATGCAATTAATTGTGATGAATTGCTGAAATCCATGCGATTACCACTATGTATATATATGTATGTACACACACTGTACTTTCTGGGCTGTAAGGCGCACCTGAATATTAGCTGCACCTGACTATAAGCCGCGGCTGATTTTAAGTCGCACCTGACTATTAGCCTCAGGTGTCCACATGAGATACTTACACAGAAAGATGGTAAACAGAAAGATTATTTAAATATTTATTTCCATACCTTAACTGATTTTTTCCAAACACTGCCTGTAACACAGCAGTAAAACGGCAGGAACACGGCTGGTTAAAAAACCCAGAAAAGTCATTGATTTCTATTTTCATCTTCCTTCTGCTCATTGAAACCACTGCAGTCATCTTCTTCAGTGAGTTGAACAGCCTCAAAGGCTCCGTCACTCACCTTCTATGTCTCTCTTCCATTGTTGCTCAATGGCACTTCCATGCTGCAGCTCTATTTCCTTCTTGGAGAGACACATCGATTCCTTTTAACTTAAAAGCTGCAAAATATGCATTTCTTTGTGTGTTTTCCATGATGAAGGTTTGTGCATGACACGCAAAATGATGGTTAAAAGTTAAGATTAAAACTTCTCTTCTTCGCATCACCTCTTCCACCTGTCTGTCTCACTTTTGCGCTTCCCACTAGAGCGCCCCCTGGTGGCTGTTAGCCTGCATAAATCTATACTCGAGCTGCATCGCTGTATAAGCCGCAGGATTCAAGATGAGACAAAAGTAGCAGCTTATAGTCCGGAAAGTACGGTATACACCAGCAAATATGAGTATAGATTCAGGAAAAAATCATGAGCTTTTAAAACTCTGCATGCCAAATGCAGATACAGCAAACACATTGTTATGTAGGTTTGAAGTTTAAAAACAGAAATGTTTTTTCTGTCTGTTTAAATTTTAAAGTCACTAAAGAAAGGAAATGGTTATAAGATATTGAAAGCTACTTTGTTTTACATAAAGGGATATCATACTTTAAAAAAATCACACTTTACAAACATCTGATTTTAGCGTCAGATCCTAAACAGTTTGATGGTTAGTTTTTACACGGAGCTACATGTTACAAATATATTTAAGTTATCATACACAAAGTTCTCACAGTAATGAAAAAAATTGAAAAAAGCATTGTAAGTTAGAATTTTCCAGGCCTTGAAAAGAAAAGGTTAAAGGTTAACTTATTACCCACATGGGAAAATTCTCTCTATATTCTACCCATCCTAATACATAGCCTACATACACATGTGGACAAAATTGTTGGTACCCCTCTGTTAATGACAGAAAAACCCACAATGGTCACAGAAATAACTTGAATCTGACAAAAGTAATAATAAATAAAAATTTTATGAAAATTAACCAATGAAAATCAGACATTGCTTTTGAATTGTAGTTCAACAGAATTATTTAAAAAAAACTCACGAAACAGGCCTGGACAAAAATGATGGTACCCTTAATTTAATATTTTGTTGCACAACCTTTTGAGGCAATCACTGCAATCAAACGATTTCTGTAACTTCCAATGAGACTTCTGCATCTCTCAGTGGGTATTTTGGCCCACTCCTCGTGAGCAAACTGCTCCAGTTGTCTCAGGTTTGAAGGGTGCCTTCTCCAGACGGCATATTTCAGCTCCTTCCACAGATGTTCAATAGGATTTAGATCAGGGCTCATAGAAAGCCACTTCAGAACAGTCCAATGTTTTGCTCTTAGCCATTCTTGGGTGTTTTTAGCTGTGTGTTTCGGGTCATTATCCTGTTGCAAGACCCATGACCTGCGACTGAGACCAAGCTTTCTTACACTGGGCAGCACATTTCTCTCTAGAATACCTTGATAGTCTTGAGATTTCATTGTACCCTGCACAGATTCAAGACACCCTGTGCCAGATGCAGCAAAGCAGCCCCAGAACATAACTGAGCCTCCTCCATGTTTCACAGTAGGGACAGTGTTCTTTTCCATGTATGCTTCATTTTTGCATCTGTGAACATAGAGCTGATGTGCTTTGCCAAAAAGTTCCAGTTTTGTCTTGTCTGTCTATAGGACATTCTCCCAGAAGCTTTGTGGCTTGTCAACATGCAGTTTGGCAAATTCCAGTCTGGCTTTTATATAATTTGTTTTCAACAGTGGTGTCCTCTTTGGTCGTCTCCCATGAAGTCCACTTTGGCTCAAACATCAATGGATGGTGTGATCTGATACTGATGTACCTTGACCTCGGAGTTCACCTTGAATTCCTTTGGAGGTTGTTCTGGGCTCTTTTGTAACCATTCGTGTTATCCGTCTCTTCAATTTGTCATCAATTTTCCTCCTGCGGCCACATCCAGGGAGGTTGGCTACAGTCCTGTGGATCTTAAATTTCTGAATATAGGCAACTATAGTCACAGGAACATCAAGCTGCTTGAAGATGGTCTTATAGCCTTTACCTTTAACATGCTTGTCTATAATTTTCTTTCTAATCTCCTGAGACAACTCTCTCCTTCGCTTCTTCTGGTCCATGTTAAATGTGGTACACACCATGTCACCAAACAGCACAGTGACTACTTGTCACCCTTTAAATAGGCCAATTGACTGATTACAAGTTTGAAGACACCTGTGATGTTAATTAGAGGATACACCTTGGTTGAAGATGTCCTTATGGTCAAATTATTTTCAGTCTTTTCTAGGGGTACCATCATTTTTGGCCTTTTTCTTTCGTGACTTTGTTTTTTAAAATAATTCTGCTGAACTAAAATTCAAAAGCAATGTCTGATTTTCATTGGTTAATTTTCATAAGTTTTTTTTTTATTATTTATTATTACTTTTGTCAGATTCAAGTTATTTCTGTGACCATTGTGGGTTTTTCTGTCATCAACAGAGGGGTACCAACAATTTTGTCCACGTGTGTATTAGTATCAGCATTAGGAGTATTGAGCTTTCATGTTTGGTGCTCAGGAACCAGGAGACAACAGAATTTACCTATTTAAACTTGTTTATAATGGTGGGAGAAACTGGAGGACATGGAGGAAATCCTGATGTTGTTAATTGATCCTAATGTATTTGTGGTTACAGACATGCTTTATACAATATATTTGATTTTCACTGAACTCAATTTATATCACAAAATGTTCCTTTTCCTTCGAGATATGCAAGCAAAAGGATGCTAGAATAAGAAATTGTGAGGTGAGGAGACAAGGAGATTTAATTTTATTCATTCATTCACTTTCTGAACTGCTTAATCCTAAAGAGGGTTGCAGTGGTGCTGAACAGTGCTCAATAGTGCTTGAAACGGGCAACACTTATTGAAGGAGTTTTTAATCTTACAATCAAATATTGAATACAACACAGCAATTCAATAATTGCAATTCTGCTTCCAGAGTATTATTCTTTGTCAAAACTGAAAGCTTTTAAGATTTAAGATTTTTTTTTTTTTTGTCACGTGGATGTACAGGTACACTCACAGTGGAATGAAATTGCAACAAGCACCCCTATGCAAACTGTGCTTAACATAGAAAATAAAATATACATAAAATATATAAAATAAATGTAAAATATAAAATATATAGTATCCTTTGTAAAAGCTGAAAATTTAGTGCACATTGTAAAAACTCAGACTGAGACTCAGACCCAAACCCTGACTCAGATTTACCATACTCTACAGTGGAATGATTACGCCTTTAATCACTAAATTACTGAGTCACTGTATAATGTTATAAAATTAATACATTGTGCAAAGATTTTTTTTACCCACTTTATAATGTAATAGCTGACACAAAATGTCTAGTATTAGTATTAGCCAAGTTTTTTTTGTTTTTTTTTACCCACTTTATAATGTGATAGCTGACACTAAATGTTAGAAGTTATAACATTATGCGCAAAAAGTTCAGCTCAGCATTTTGTTACATTATCGACCAGTTATAACATTATGAGTTTTTGTAACATTATCTGTCATTGCAACATTATCAGCTCACACAACTCTACATGATGTCATGTACTTTGAATCACAATGAAAAGTCACAAAGTATACTGTTCTTTCCAGTCACATTAGACATAAAATGGGTTGAATAAACCAAAAAATTATATAAAAAGCTTTTAGATGGTACATAAAACTTCACACAAGGACATTTACAGTTCAACACAGTGCAGCACAGTAGCACTTTAAGATGATCTTCTGCCCAACCCTCCCACCCAACTCGGCTCCAGCTGATTCCTTCATCATGCCCAACCTCTGGGCTACACTAATTCTTTGATTTCTGCCTTCTACAGCTGCAATTCACTGCAAAGGAAGCTACAAGACGGTAAAGACATTTACACTTTGCACTTTAGTTTCATACAAACACAGCAAATGACTTGTTGAGGCATAGACAGGCTTTTGTCTGACTGTTGTTTACACTTGTAGTCTGACATTATGAGTAGAAATCTGTTGATCTAGTGGTTTCCCATATTTATTTATTTATACATATATATATATATATATATATATATATATATATATATATATATATATATATATATATATATATATATACTTATATATATTTATTTATTTATGCAAAACAGCTTTTATGTACCGTTCTTAAAAATGGAGGGATAAATTAAGATGATATTAGCATGGTGTACTTATAGGTGACCTATAGGTACATACCACCCATTATCTTGTGATGCAAAAACTTGCACCTTTTGATTAAAATGGCAAAACATGTAATCTGCTAAAACTTCAGAGGTTTTTGTTATGTAACTTTCTGCTCCACTTGTTTTGTAGTTTCACAGACAGGATCAGGAAAATGCACTTGTTGGTGGCTCCTGTTTTTCTCTTCATAGGTGAGTTATGTGTGTAACATGCTGCTCATATGAGTCTGTAATGCAGTGTTGTAGACTGGCAGTGTCAGATGGTAGATGTGTGTTTGGCTCTTAGATACAGGAAGATGCTAACAGCATTTTGGTGGTTACTGTTGCCTCTCTAACAAGCTCATCAGTCACCAGAGCCAGACCTAATCCGATTTGGGAAATCGGCTGATTTCCCTGCTAGCCCAAAGCCCACTCTTACTGTCAGTTCTTATATAAAACAGTTTTTTATTTTGCTCTTCTGCAATTGATTAAGAGGTACAAGGTCAAACTGTACTTTGATGTCCCTTAATGTCACATCATTTACATTTGGTTCTTCTAAAATAGCATCACATGGTTTAAAGGAATACCATCAGCAGTTCCTTCCAGCTGAGAGGACATGAAGTAAATAGCTGGCTTCATGTCCTCTTCATAAATGTGTGTCTTATCTTTTTCACCCACATAAAAATTAAGTGTAGAATTATTTACCAGATCTTAAAGAACACTGGTTTGTCCTGATACTCAGTAAGTGAAGCAAGTTATCTGCACAGCATCTTTTACACACAAAGGCCAGTTTATGTGTTTTATATAATTTAGCCTACTAAGAAAAATTAAAATACCGAAATACACATACAAGTCCATATTAAATCATATTGATTGTTGTTTAAGATGTGAACATTGCCTATATACCAGTGTCTGACCTAGCTATAACTAAGTAGTTTTGTAGGCATTTTCATCAATGATATTGAAATTTATCATTTCCACAAACAGGGTAAAATATTTGCATCCTAATTTAATGCACACAGTTATGGCAGAGAATCATAAACATGACAGTAATCTGAAGAGTGATTTCCTGTATCTATGTCAAATGGGTTTCTCCACTGCCCTACCCCTTTGGGAGACTTGTGGCAGATCCCATCCCATGCATTACAGTGTGAGAACAAAATGGATGGTAAATGGACTTTTCTAGTGCTTTTCTTTCTCAATGATACTCAAAGTGCTTTAAAATGTGTCATATTCACACATTTGCATAGAAAAACACATAGTGGAAAAGCCACTGGTAGCATCTTGGGGTTCAGTGTTTTGCTCAAAGTCACTATGACACATGGATGGGATGAATGTGACTACTTCTGAATATAAAAACGTGCAGGAAAACAGAAAATAAAAAAATACTGATAATTATAATAAAATAATGCTTGTTACCAGTAAAAAAAACAAACAAAAAGCATTGTGTGTGTTATGTTAGTATTTTATTTAGACCCTATTAAGCGACTTTCATCCATTCATTTGGTGTTCTCAAGCGTCAATAAGTGAACTGTTTCAAACACTTCATCTATTGCATGAAGCACTTCACTTCATTGTCTCCATAAAACCCCAACAAAACCAAAAGTCATGGGTTGTTCGGGGACCTTGACCAGTAGAAATAGACTGTTATGTTCCCCTTTTACAGGAATAACTACACAAAAGGGACACTCTGCTAGCTAAAAAATGATGAATGATAAACTGGCTGTAAATTGTGTAAAAGACGGCCATTTTAAGGAGAATTAAATTACATAAAAATGCTAAAATTTAAAAATGTTTATGTTCAGTATGTGATTTTAAAATATCGGCCCTGAGGGGTGAGGTACGGTGACGAAGGTGCAATTATTACTATTTTTCATGTTCATACACTAATGAAAACATAACCGTGAATATTATAGTCAGTTTCTGCAATTTGATACTTTCACACTGAACCATTTAAGGCAGTGGCAGAGAAAATACATTCAAGCCAAAATAAAGTTATATCTCAGTGATTTTTTTTTAATACAAATTGTCTGAACTACAGTACAATTTATTGGATAAGCAGCAAGCATTCTGAAAATCAACACTGCATTGTGATCTCTAATGAGTTTTTACAACCAAGAATCCTTTGTCTAAATATCCTGAATATTTCGCATTAAAGTGGTTCAAAATACACTGTCTGCCCCAAAAAAAGTTGCACATGCAATATTTTACTGCCCCACTTTAGGTTCTGATTACAGAGGACGTTCACTGTGACATCTTTTTTGCCACATAATGCTTATGTCGTATGTAAGGTTTATTTTTTTTCCATCCATAGTTGCATTAAATTTTGATTGTCGATAATGAAGTATCGGACCATGGCATTAAGTCTTCATCACATCCCAAATTATAGTCTGGATTTAACAGTGGCTAATCTATGTGTCAAAAAGATGTCTCATTCTCCCTGAACCATATTGTTACAAGCCTGATGATCCTGATCAATCCTGTCCAATGCTTTTGACATTAAAGAAATGAGAGGCTACTTGCTGCAGTTGAAAAAAGTTGAAAAAAAAAAAAGTAACTACTTGGATTTAACTAAGCAAAAGCTAAGCAATGCTTAATACAACAGCAGAAGGACACGTTTATGCCTCTTCTTCAACAACAAGAAAACTTCGTCCAATCATTATGGACTCTACAAACACCCGAACTGACGCAATAACACAGGATATACAAGACGTCAAAGTGAACCTGCAGTTCACGCAACAAGTGGACGAATTGAAAGCTGACAGCAGTAAACACACAGAGTACTGCAATACAATGCAGGCGGATATCTACAAAGTCTGTGACGCTTTGCTGAAAATGACAGACAAGATAGACTACCTGGAGGGGCAGACCTAACGGAGAAACATTATATTCAACAGAGTAGCAGAGTCGCCTGGAGAAACCTGGATCAAGACAGAGGAGAAAGTCCAGAATATTCTGGTAGAGAAGTTAAAACTGCAGCACAAGGTGGAGGTGGAGAGGGCGCACTGCAAAGGGAAACCAAATGGAGGAGACAGACCAAGGCCGATCATTATAAAACTCCTCAAGTATAAGGACAGAGAAGCCATTCTGCAATGTGCAAAGTCTCTCAAAGGCAGAAAAATGTACTTAAATGAGGACTTCACAGACACCGTCCAACAAAGGAGGAAAGACCTGATGCTGGAGCTGAGAGCAGCGAGAGCAAGGGGGGACATAGCGTATTTACGCCACAATAAATTGGTTGTGCATCCACAAACCAGCACACCAAAACATCTGTAGAGACTACTGATTAACAGGTTTGTTGAACCACAACACTCCATATGACTCTTGACGCATCTCTTACACATCCTGAAGCAGAACATTCATCAAGAACATTGATTCAAGAAGAATCATCGAACATGATCATCTGGAATTAAATACCTTTAAATACACTACATATAAACCACATGACATTGAAAATGATATTGATCCAGAAAACAACTTTTTCGTGAACATCAACAATGACTATTATACAGATGAACAGTATAACAGAACTTTCCAGACTGAAAACAAAATCTCAATTATCCATTTCAACTGTAGAAACTTGTATGTCAACTTCCACAATATCAAGGACTATTTAAATCAATTCACACAGCCTTTTAATATAATTATAATATCAGAGACATGGATCAACAATGAAAGAGGCATGGAATTTGGACTTGAAGGATATGGACTTATATGTATGAATAGGAGAAACAAAAATGGTGGTGGTGTAGCTATGTGTATGTGGACTTGAGTTGTAATAATAAGGTGGTGAAAAATGTCAACTGTGGTAGACAATGTGCTTGAATGTATAACAATAGAAATAATTATGGAAAATAAGAAAAATATAAGTTATATATATAGAACACCAGGTTCAAATATAGATACATTTAAAAACTGGATGGAGGAACAATTCTCAACTACAAACAATAAATACATGTTTATCGGTGGTGATTTCAACATAGATTTGTTAAATGCAAGTAAGCATAAGATGACTGATGAATTTTTTTAATACTCTATACAGTATGGGCTTATATCCTAAAATTACCAGACCCAGCCAAATCACAACCCATAGTGCAACATGAATCAATAATATATTTTCAAATGAAATGGATAACAATACACTAAGTGGATTATTGGTAAATGGTATTAGTGACCAACTTCCAGTTTTTAAGGTCTATAATGATAATCACAAAAAAACAAACAAACAGGACAAGATGCATCTATACAGACGGGTTAGGACAGAGGAATCCATGGACACACTTACTGATGAGCTTCTAAAACAAGACTGGGACTTGATATATAAAGAAAAGGACACTGATCAAGTGTACGATACATTTATACAATTATTTAGAATATTATATGATAAAAATTGTCCAGTTAAACAATATTGCAGTAAACAAAAGTCCAAAGATAATCAATGGATGTCAAAGGGATTGCAGAATGCATGTAAAAAGAAAAACGCACTATATAGAGAATTCATAAGACATAGAACTAAAGAAACAGAAAATAAATACAAGTATAAAAATAAGTTAATATCATGAGGAATTCTAAGAAGGATTATTATAATAAATTACTAGACAATAATAAACATAACATAAAAGGCATATGGAATATATTAAACAGTATAATTAGAAATAAATCTAGACAGATTGATTATCCAGTGTTTTATAGAAAATAAGATTATAAAGAACATGGATGATGTTAAGGCACGACACTTGGTGTGGACCCAAATGCAACAAGACTCAAAGATCAGTGGTCAAAAGGGATTTATTTTACAAAAAAATTCAAAAGCACAAAAAGGATAACAAAAAGAGAAAGCACAACGTGCTGTACATAAACCTAAAAAACCCTAATGAACTAAAAGAGAAGTACAATGTACTCTATAAGAACTAAAAAGCCTGAGTAGATAACACAAGGTTCAAGATACTTAACACTAGATGGTCTTCACAAAATCACAGATACGCCGCACTGACAAGAGACAAAGGGAGCGAGGAGAATATATAAGGGAGGCAGGGATCACAAACAGGTGTGGACAATTACAGGAGGAAACACCAGGTGCAGGCAATGATAGGATTAGGGAGGATAGAGACAAGACTGACAGTGCAGACAAAACAGGAAGTCGATCAAAATCACCAAAATAAAATGGGAAGAGACAAAAATCCAAAACTAAATTAACAAACGTCAACGCATGACAGATGACATAGTAAACAAATGTAATGCATTTTTTTTTGTAAATATTGGACCAAATTTAGCAAAAGAAATTCAAGATCCAGTTACACCAAATGATAATTTAATACGAAGAAACCCAAGGAGTATGTTTCTGAAGCCTGTTGAAGAAAAGGAGATTTTAGATATTGTTAATGAATGCAAAACCAAGACATCAACTGATTATAATGAAATAGACCTGAAAATAGTAAAAAAGGTGATTCATGGGATTTCCAAACCATTAATACATACTTTAGTTTACCACTACAAACCAGTCAATTTCCCAATAATATGAAAACAGCTGTCATTCCTCTATTCAAAACCGGAGATAAACACCTTTTCACTAACTACTGACCTGTTTCTCTTCTCCCACAGTTCTCAAAAATTCTGGAACTAGTTTTCAATAATAGGTTAGACAAATTCATAGAAAAGCATAACCTACTCACCAATAATACGGATTCAGAAGCAACTGATCAACATCACAAGCTTTAGTTGAATTAATTGAGGAAACCACTAATTCCATAGATAAAAAGACACATGCTGTTGGGGTATTCATTGAAATAAAAAAAGCATTTGATACGTTAAATCATGAAATATTAATCAATAAACTGGAACAATATGGAATTAGGGGACCGGCACTAGAGTGGGTGAAAAGTTATGTAAGAAACAGAAAGCAATTTGTGAAAATGGGAAACAACCAGTCAAGATGTTTTGACATCGTGTGTGTGGCATCACAGGGGTCGATGTTGAGTCCGAAATTGTTTATCATGTACATCAATGACATATGTAAGACATCACAAATACTCAAATTCATCTTATTTGCTGATGACACACACGTAATAAGGTCAAGTGACAGTTTACAGCGACTTTTGGACACCATCACTTCAGAATTCATCAAAATCAAAACTGGTTTGACAAAAACAAGCTGTCACTAAATCTGAGCAAGACGAAAATGATGGTGTTTGGTAAGAGAAATAAATCATCAAGTACGGGTACAGTTAGAGGGTGTTGATTTGGAAAGAGTGCACAAAATCAAATTCCTTGGGGTGATAATAAATGACAAGATTTGCTGGAAGTCTCACATTAAATACATCTGCACTAAAATATCTAGAAGCATCTCTGTAATGCCCAAAGCAAGACACTTTTTAGATATCAAATCACTCCACACACTGTTTTGTTCCCTGGTTTTACCTTATCTAAATTACTGCACAGAGGTGTGGGGCAATACATATAAAAGTTCACTAGATCCATTATTCATACTGCAAAAAAGAGCTATCAGAATAATTCACAATGTAGGTTATCATGAACGCACCAATCCACTATTTTTAAAGACTAAAATAATAAAATTTAATGATATGGTTGAATTCCAAACAGCACAATTTCTGTACAAAGCCAGAAATAATCTATTACCAAACCATTTACAGAAAATGTTTAGGGAAAGAGAGGGAGGGTATAACTTAAGGGAAATGACAAATTTCAAGATGCAAAGTTGTCAAACTACGAAGAAAAGATTCTGTTTATCAAATAATGGTGTCAAATTATGGAACAGACTGAGTGTGGAGCTGAAACAATGTCCAAACATCAAACAGTATAAAAACAAATACAAACAAATGATTTTTACAAAATACAGAGAGGAAAGGGCTTGAAGGGGGGAATCCGGTTGTTTTCAGAGTGGGGCTTTGCCACATATGTGTTGACAATATCTAATTTAAATATGGATATGTGAGTATATTATTACATATTACTATACAGGACAATATAGAATATTATGTGTATTTACATTATATATGTATATGTTTGTTTTTTTGTTTTTATTCATATCTGGTATTAATATCTGGTAGGATAAGTTGTAAATGGATATTATCATATTAGTATATATTGGAAAAAGGATGTGTGATCTTGTTATTATTATTATTATTATTATTATTGTTATTATTAGTATTAGTTTTATTATAATAATATTAGGGACCAAGCTGAAAGGTAAGGCCCTCTCACTCACAGTGAGAGGCCTTGCCTTGAAAGAAAGGCCCTATTGTTTTTCATTTGTTATAATAATAATGATAATAATACTAATAATAAAAATAATAATAATAATAACAACAATAATAATAATTACTATTATTATTATTATATTGATATTCATATAAAATAATAATTGCTACATAGTGATCATAAGGAATAGAGACTGGGGGTAGGAGTACATAAGTTTTTACTTCTTCCTACTCCTTTTCGAGCATGTATAGTTTCATTTCATTTGTTTTATTTATCTTATTATTATTATTATTATTATTAATTAATTAATTAATGTTTATTTGTTTGTACGTTTGTTTGTTTTTCGCTTATCAACCATTTATGTACCAGTGCTTATATTCTGTTGGTTGATTTTTGTTTTGATTTCACTGTCTACATGTTAGAAATAAAGATTTCAATCAATCAGTCAATCAACTATGAAATATTATTTTAATCTAGATAGTTGAATTCTTAAGTTTAATCACATATTAGTCAGTATTAGTATTAGTCAGTATTAGTTAGGATTTCTTTGTGACACTGGTTAGTGTTAAAGTTATTAGGATGGTTCACTTCTTGGTCACGTACTAAACTGACAGATTTATGATCCAAGGACTTAGGTTTTACCTCAGGCACACTTTTAGTGTAATATTGTGAAACTAAGTGTCATATTAGTGATTTGGCTCAAATTTGACTCAGACATCTGTCTCCCAGGCCTACACCTATCTGTCAAAAGAAACTGAAATTTCGCACTACAGCGCCCCCTACAAAAATTTTTAATATTTTTTTTATTAAAATTGCTTCAGTTCGGACATACGAACACCGATTTGGCTAAAATTTGACTCAGACATCTATCTCTCAGGCCTACACCCATTTATCAGAAAAATTTGAAATTCGGTGCCATAGTGCCCCCTACAATTTTACCTTTATGAAAATTACTTCATGTTAGACATACGAACACAAATTTGGCTCGAATTTGAATCAGTTGTTAATCTCCAAGGCCTACACCCATTCATCAAAAGAAATTGAAACTTCACTCAGTAGCACCCCCTACAAATTTACATTCACGAAAATTGCATTAATTCGGATTTACGAAAACCGATTTGGCTTAAATTTGACACAGTAGTACATCTCGCAGGCCTACACCCATTCAATGGAAGAAATTTAATTTTGCTTTCATAGCGCCCCCTTCAGATTTACTTGTACAAAAATTTCTTTAGTTCGGAAATGCAAACAAAGATTTGCCTCAAATTTGAATCAGTTGTCAATCTCCCAGGCCTACACCCATTCATCAGAAGACATTGAAATTTGGTGCTAGAGTGCCACCTGCTGAACGATGGATATACTTCTACTGGACGTACCCATGGCGAGGGCCTTTTAGATGCCACTTGCGGCTTTAATTTTTCTTCTCCTGCTCTTTGAGCTCAAATTTGACCCCCTGAATATTCACGAAAACTCACCAAATTTTGCCCAAAATTCAGAAGTGCGAGAAAGTGAATTTACATATCAGTTTCGTAGATGTCGGTAAAGAAATGTTGCGGCAGCGCCCCCTTGAAAAGTGGAAATGCATTGCGCCAATGGGAGCGCGTCCAACATAAAGTTTGTCATGGAGCCACGAAAATTGGTACACAGATTCATCATGAGGAGACAAACAAAAAATATTATGGCCACGCCCCTAAACCCACCCTTAGTCGGCCATATTGGATTGAAATTTCCAAAATGCTGAGTCAGCGTTTTCACTGACGTATTTTAACTATCTCCTACTAAGCTGTTTGGCCAAATGAGCTCAAAATCGGTGTACAGTATCTAAACAAGTGGGGCATCAAAAGTTAGCCGAATTTTTTGAATCGGTGTCACCGTTTTTGTGCGACGAGGTTGCAAACTTTGTGAAGTTTTTTTGAAAATTTACCATCACAAAAATTGCTTCAGCTCAGACATACAAACACCGATTTGGCTGAAATTTGACTCAGACATCCATCTCCCAGGCCTACACCCATTTATTAAAAGAAATAGAAATTTCGCACTATAGCGCCCCCTACAAATGTACATTTACAAAAATGACATCAGTTCGGACATACGAACACTGATTTGGCTGAAATTTGACTCAGACATCTGTCTCCCAGGCCTACACCTATTTGTCAAAAGAAACTGAAATTTTGAACTACAGCGCCCCCTAAAAAAAATTTTTTATATTTTTTTATTAAAATTGCTTCAGTTCGGACATACGAACACCGATTTGGCTCAGATTTGACTCAGATGTCTATCTCCCAGGCCTACACCCATTTATCAGAAAAATTTGAAATTTGGTGCCATAGCGCCCCCTACAAATTTACCTTTACGAAAATTACTTTACTTCAGATATACGAACACCAGCTTGGCTCAAATTTGAATCAGTTGTCAATCTCCCAGGCCTAAACCCATTTATCAGAAGAAATTGCCATGTCGCTCAGTAGCGCCCCCTACAAATTTACCTTCACGAAAATTGCATTAATTCAGACATATGAACACCGATTTGGCTCAAATTTGACTGAGTGGTACATCTCGCAGGCCTACACACATTCAATGGAAGAAATTTAATTTTAGCTGCATAGCGCCCCCTACAGATTTACTTACACAACAATTTCTCTAGTTTGGACATACGAACACTGATTTGTCTCAAATTTGAATCAATTGTCAATCTGCCAGGCCTACGCCCATTCATCAGAATCAGTATCTAGAGAAGTGGGGCATCAAAAGTTATTTTTTGGATTGGTGTCACCGATTTTGTGTGACGACGTCGCAAACTTTGCAAAGTTTCTTCGCGAATTTACCATTACAAAAATTGCTTCAGCTCAGACATACAAACACCGATTTGGCTCAAATTTGACTCAGACGTCCATCTCCCAGGCCTACACCCATTTTATAAAAAAATTGAAATTTCGCACTATAGCGCCTCCTACAAGTGTACATTTAAAAAAATGACATCAGTTCGGAGATACGAACACCAATTTGGCTCACATTTGAATCAGACATCTGTCTCCCAGGCCTACACCTATTTGTCAAAAGAAACTGAAATTTCGCAATACAGCGCCCCCTACAAGTTTTTTAAAAATTGTTTTTACTAACATTGCTTCAGTTTGGACATACGAACACCAATTTGGCTCAAATTTGACTCAGATGTCAATCTCTCAGGCCTACACCCATATATCAGAAAAAATTGCAATTTGGCGCTATAGCGCCCCCTACAATTTTACCTTTATGAAAATTACTTTACTTCAGACATACAAATGCCAATTTGGTTCAAATTTGACTCAGTGGTACATCTCGCAGGCCTACACCCATTCAATGGAACAACTTGAACTTTGGCTCCATAACGCCCCCTACAGATTTATTTATACAAAAATTTGTTCAGTTCGGACATACGAACACTGATTTGTCTCAAATTTGAGTCAATTGTCAATCTCCCTGGCCTACACCCATTCATCAGAAGACATTGAAATTTCGTGCTAGAGCGCCACCTGATGAACGATGGCCATACTTCTACTGGACGTGCCCTTGGCGAGGGCCTTTAGATGCCGCTTGTGACTTTAATTAGGCCCGAGCCGAGTAAAGCCGGCGCAGGGCCTATTGAGTCTGCAGTGGGCGCATGGGGACGAAATCGCCAGTGACGCGGTCGCCTTTCGCCACTGTCATCACTCTCACACATATTCACATTCACGGCACTGAGACCTTTCCGAAGATGTACAGGACATGTGCACAAATCGCATATTTACACCTGCTCAGAATGAATGGGAGTCAATGGGACACGACCAGTCAGGGTCAGTCATGTGGGTGTAAGTGCACGACACGTGACATCTGACCCCACAGACGTGGGGGAGCTCGAGAGCTTTCAAATAAGGCCAAATACGTGGTTACCACAGAAACGGCTATATTGTTCTTGCTCAGATTATTATTATTATTTTTATTTTTTATTTTTTTGTCTTATTTTTCTTTCTCCTGCGCTTTGAGCTCAATTTTGACCCCCTGAACATTTACGAAAACTCACCAAATTTTTCACAAAATTCAGAAATGTGCAAAATTGAATTTACATCTAGGTTTTGTAGATGTCGGTAAAGAAATGTTGCTGCAGCGCCTCCTTGAAAAATGGAAATGCATTATGTCAATGGGAGCATGTCCAACAAAGTTTGTCGTAGACCCACGAAAATCGGTACACAGATTCATCATGAGGAGATAAACAAAACATATTATTGTGGCCGCGCCCCTAAACCAACTGGAAGTCGGCCATATTGGATTGAATTTTCCAAAATGCTGAGTCAGCGTTTTCGCTGACGTATTTTAACTGTCTCCTACTAAGCCATTTGGCCAAATGAGCTCAAAAACGGTATACAGTATCTAGAGAAGTGGGGCATCAAAAGTTAACCGAATTTTTCGGATTGGTGTCACCGTTTTTCTGTGACGATGTCGCAAACTTTGCAAAGTTTTTTCGCGAATTTACCATTACAAAAATTGCTTCAGCTCAGACATACGAACACCGATTTGGCTCAAATTTCACCCAGATATCTATCTCCCAGGCCTACACCCATTTATTAAAAGAAATTGAAATTTCGCACTATAGCACCCCCTACAAATGTACATTTACAAAAATGACATCAGTTCGGAGATACGAACACCAATTTGGCTCAAATTTGACTCAGACATCTTTCTCCCAGGCCTACACCTACTTGTCAAAAGAAACTGAAATTTTGTGCTACAGCGCCCCCTACAAGTTTTTTTTAAATTTTTTTAATTAAAATTGCTTCAGTTCGGACATACGCACACCAATTTGGCTCAAATTTGACTCAGACGTTTATCTCTCAGGCCTACACCCATTTATCAAAAGAAATTGCCATTTCGCTCAATAGCACCCCCTACAAATTTACCTTTATGAAAATGACTTTACTTCAGACATACGAACACCAATTTGGCTCAAATTTAAATCATTTGTCAATCTCCCAGGCCTACACCCATTTATCAAAAGAAATTGCAATTTCGCTTAATAGCGCCCCCTACAAATTTTCCGTTACGAAAATTGCATCAGTTCGGACATACGAACACCGATTTGGCTCAAATTTGAATCAATTGTCAATCTCGCAGGCCTACACCCATTCAATGGAACAAATTGAATTTTGGCTCCATAGCGCCCCCTACAGATTTATTTATAAAAAAATTTGTTCAGTCCGGACATACGAACACTGATTTGTCTAAAATTTGAGTCAATTGTCAATCTCCCAGGCCTACACCCACTCATCAGAAGACACATAATTTGGTGCTAGAGCGCCACATGCTGAACGATGAGCATACTTCTACTGGACGTGCCTGTGGCGAGGGCCTTTAGATGCCGCTTGCGGCTTTAATTAGGCCCGAGCCGAGTAAAGCCGGCGCAGGGCCTATTGAGTCTGCAGTGGGCGCATGGGCACAAAATCGCCAGTGACGCGGTCGCCTTTTGCCACTGTCGCCACTCTCACAAATATTCACATTCACGGCACTGAGACCTTTCCGAAGATGTATATGACATGCGCACAAATCGCATATTTACACCTGCTCAGAATGAATGGGAGTCAATGGGACACGCCCACTCGGGGTCAGTCATGTGGGTGTAAGTGCACGACACGTGACCTCTGACCCCACAGAGATGTGGGGGACGTCGAGAGCTTTCACATAAGGTCAAATATGTGGTTGCCATAGAAACGGCTATATTGTTCTTGCTAAGATTATTATTAATTTCATTTTTTAAATTTTTTTTGTTTGTCTTATTTTTCTTTCTCCTGCGCTTTGAGCTCAATTTTGACCCCCTGAACATTTACGAAAACTCACCAAATTTTGCACAAAATTCAGAAGTGCGAGAAATTGAATTTACAGATAGGTTTCGTAGATGTCGGTAAAGAAATGTTGCAGCAGCGCCCCCTTGAAAAGTGGAAATGCATTACACCAATGGGAGCACGTCCAACATAAAGTTTGTCGTAGAGCCACGAAAATCGATACACAGATTCATCATGAGGAGACAAACAAAAAATATTATTATGGCCACGCCCCAAAACCAACCCTTAGTCGGCCATATTGGATTGAAATTTCCAAAAATCTGAGTCAGCGTTTTCGCTGATGTTGAATTTTAACTTTCTCCTACTAAGCCGTTTGGCCGAATGAGCTCAAAATCGGTGTACAGTATCTGGAGAAGTGGGACATAAAAAGTTAGCCGAATTTTTTGAATCGGTGTCACCGTTTTTGTGCGACGAGGTTGCAAACTTTGCGAAGTTTTTTCAAAAATTTACCATTACAAAAATTGCTTCAGCTCAGACATACAAACACCGATTTGGCTGAAATTTGACTCAGACATCCATCTCCCAGGCCTACACCCATTTACTAAAAGAAATTGAAATTTCGCACTATAGCGCCCCCTAAAAATGTACATTTAATAAAATTACATCAGTTCGGACATACAAACACCGATTTGGCTCAAATTTGACTCAGACATCTGTCTCCCAGGCCTACACCTATTTGTCAAAAGAAACTGAAATTTCGCACTACAGCGCCCCCTTCAAGTTTTTTTTTTTTTTTTTATTAAAATTGCTTAAGTTCGGACATACGAACACCAATTTGGCTCAAATTTGACTCAGACGTCTATCTCTCAGGCCTACACCAATTTGTCAGAAAAATTTGAAATTTGGAGCTATAGTGCCCACTACAATTTGACCTTCATGAAAATTACTTCACTTCAGACATACGAACACCAATTTGGCTCAAATTTGAATCATTTGTTAATCTCCCAGGCCTACACCCATTTATCAAAAGAAATTTCCATTTCGCTCATTAGCACCCCCTACAAATTTACCTTCACGAAAATTGCATTACTTCGGACATACGACCACCGATTTGGCTCAAATTTGACTCAGTGGTACATCTTGCAGGCCTAAACCCATTCAATTGAAGAAATTTAATGTTAGCTGCATAGCGCCCCCTACAGATTTACTTATACAAAAATTTCTTTACTTCGGACATACGAGCAATGATTTCCCTCAAATTTGAATCAGTTGTCAATCTCCCAGGCCTACACCCATTCATCAGAAGAAACTGAAATTTGGTGCTAGAGCGCCACCTGCTGAACGATGGGCATACTTCCACTGGACGTGCCCTTGGCGAGGGCCTTTAGATGCCGCTTGCGGCTTTAATTATTATCATTTTTTATTTTGTCTTATATTTCCTTCTCCTGCGCGTTGAGCTAAAATTTGACCCCACCAAATTTTGCCTAAAATTCAGAAATATGCAAAATTGAATTTACATATAAGTTTCGTAGATGTCGGCAAAGAAATGTTGCGGCAGCGCCCCCTTGAAAAGTTGAAATGCATTGCCCCAATGGGAGCGTGTCCAGCATAAAGTTTGTCATGGAGCCACGAAAATTGGTACACAGATTCATCATGAGGAGACAAACAAAAAATATTATTATGGCCACGCCCCTAAACCAACCCTTTGTCGGCCATATTGGATTGAAATGTCCAAAATGCTGAGTCAGCGTTTTCGCTGACGTATTTTAACTGTCTCCTACTAAGCCGTTTGGCCAAATGAGCTCAAAATTGGTATACAGTTTCTAGAGAAGTGGGGCATCAAAAGTTAGCCGAATTTTTTGAATCGGTGTCACTGTTTTTGTGCGATGAGGTTGAAAACTTTGCGAAGTTTTTTCAAAAATTTGCCATGACAAAAATTGCTTCAGCTCAGACATACAAACATCGATTTGGCTCAAATTTGACTCAGACGTCTATCTCCCAGGCCTACACCCATTTCTTAAAAGAAACTAAAGTTTCGCACTACAGCGCCCCCTACAAATGTACATTTACAAAAATGACATCAGTACGGAGATACGAACACCGATTTGGCTCAAATTTGACTTAGACATCTGTCTCCCAGGCCTACACCTATTTGTCAAAAGAAACTGAAATTTTGCGCTACAGCGCCCGCTACAAGTTTTTTTTTTTTTAATTTTATTAAAATTGCTTCAGTTCGGACATACGAACACCAATTTGACTCAAATTTAACTCAGACGTCTATCTCTCAGGCCTACACCCATTTATCAGAAAAAATTGAAATTTGGCGCTATAGCGCCCCCTACAATTTTACCTTTATGAAAATTACTTTACTTAAGACATACAAACACAAATTTGGCTCAAGTTTGAAGCAGTTGCCAATCTCCCAGGCCTACACCCATTCAGCAAAAGAAATTGCCATTTCGCTCAGTAGCACCCCCTACAAATTTACCTTCAAAATAATTGCATCAATTCGGACATACAAACACCGATTTGGCACAAATTTAAATCATTTGTCAATCTCCCAGGCCTACACCTATTTATCAAAAGAAAATGCCATTTTGCGCAATAGAACCCCCTACAAATTTACCTTGACGAAAATTGCATCAGTTCGGACATACGAACACCGATTTGGCACAAATTTAAATCATTTGTCAATCTCCCAGGCCTACACCCATTTATCAAAAGAAAATGCCATTTTGCGCAATAGCACCCCCTACAAATTTACCTTCACGAAAATTGCATCAGTTCGGACATACGAACACCGATTTGGCTCAAATTTGACTCAGTGGTACATCTCGCAGGCCTACACCCATTCAGTGGAACAAATTGAATTTTTGGCTCCGTAGCGCCCCCTACAGATTTATTTTACAAAAGTTTTTTTAGTTCGGACATACGAACACTGATTAGTCTCAAATTTGAGTCAATTGTCAATCTCCCAGGCCTACACCCATTCATCAGAAAACACAAAATTTGGGGCTAGAGCGTCACCTGCTGAACGACGGACATACTTCTACTGGACGTGCCCATGGCGAGGGCCTTTAGATGCCGCTTGCGGCTTTAATTTATTTTTTTCTTTTGTGTTAATTTTCCTTCTCCTGCGCTCTGAGCTCAATTTTGACCCCCTGAAAATTTACGAAAACTCACCAAATTTTGCACAAAATTCAGAAGTGTGAGAAATTGAATTTACATATAGGTTTCGTAGATGTCGGTAAAGAAATGTTGCGGCAGTGCCCCCTTGAAAAGTGGAAATGCATTGCGCCAATGGGAGTGTGTCCAACATAAAGTTTGTCGTAGAGCCACGAAAATCAGTACACAGATTCATCATGAGGAGACAAACAAAAATTATTATTATGGCCACGCCCCCAAACCCACCCTTAGTTGGCCATATTGGATTGAAAATTCCAAAATGCTGAGTCAGCGTTTTCGCCGACGTATTTTAACTATCTCCTACTAAGCCGTTAGGCAAAATGAGCTCAAAATCGGTGTACAGTATCTACAGAAGTGGGGCATCAAAAGTTAGCCGAATTTTTTGAATTGGCATCACTGCTTTTGTGTGACGAGGTTTCAAAGTTTGAGAAGTTTTTTCGAAAATTTACTATCACAAAAATTGCTTCAGCTTAGACATACAAACACCGATTTGGCTGAAATTTGACTCAGACGTCCATCTCCCAGGCCTACACCCATTTACTAAAAGAAATTGAAATTTCGCACTATAGCGCCCCCTACAAATGTAGATTTACAAAAATGACATCAGTTCGGACATACGAACACCGATTTGGCTCAAATTTGACTCAGACATCTGTCTCCCAGGCCTACACGTACTTGTCAAAAGAAACTGAAATTTTGTACTACAGCGCCCCCGACAAAAATTTTTAATATTTTTTTTATTAAAATTGCTTCAGTGCGGACATACCAACACCGATTTGGCTCAAATTTCACTCAGATGTCCATCTCCTAGTCCTACACCCATTTATCAGAAAAATTTGAAATTCGGTGCCATAGCCCCCCCTACAATTTTACCTATACGAAAATTACTTCACGTTAGACATGCGAACACCGATTAGGCTCAAATTTGACTCAGACGTCTATCTCCCAGGCCTACACCCATTTATTAAAAGAAATTGACATTTCGCACTATAGCACCCGCTACAAATGTACATTTACAAAAATGACATCAGTTCGGACATACGAACACCGATTTGGCTCAAATTTGACTCAGACATATGTCTCAAAGGCCTACACCTATTTATCAAAAGAAACTGAAATTTTGCACTACAGCGCCCCCTACAAAAATTTTCAATATTTTTTATTAAAATAGCTTCAGTTCGGACATACGAACACCAATTTGGCTCAAATTTGACTCAGACGTCTATATCCCAGGCCTACACCCATTTATCAGAAAAATTTTAAATTCGGCGCCATAGCGCCCCCTACAATGTTACCTTCACGAAAATTACTTCACGTTAGACATGCGAACACCAATTTGGCTCAAATTTGAATCAGTTGTCAATCTCCCAGGCCTACACCCATTTATCAAAAGAAATTGCCACTTCGCTCAGTAGCGCCCCCTACAAATTTACCTTCACGAAAATTGCATCAGTTCAGACATACGAACACCGATTTGGCTCAAATTTGACTCAGTGGTACATCTCACAGGCCTACACCCATTCAATGGAACAAATTGAATTTTGGCTCATAGCGCCCCCTACAGATTTATTTATACAAAATTTTGTTCAGTTCGGACATACGAACACTGATTTGTCTCAAATCAATTGTCAATCTCCTAGGCCTACACCCATTTGTCAGAAGACACTGAAAATTCAGACAATAGCGCCCCCTACAAATTTACCTTGACGAAAATTGTAACAGTTCAGACATACGAACACCAATTTGGCTCAAATTTGACTCAGTGGTACATCTCGCAGGCCTACACCCATTCAATGGAACAAATTGAATTTTGGCTCCACAGCGCCCCCTACAGATTTATTTATATAAAAATTTGTTCAGTTCGGACTTATAAACAGTGATTTGTCTCAAATTTCAGTCAATTGTCAATCTCCCAGGCCTACACCCATTCATCAGAAGACATTGAAATTTGGTGCTAGAGCGCCACCTGCTGAATGATGAGCATACTTCTACTGGACGTGCCCTTGGCGAGGGCCTTTAGATGCCGCTTGCGGCTTTAATTATTTTTATTTTTTTTATTTATTTTTCTTCTCCTGCTCTTTGAGCTCAATTTTGACCCCCTGAACATTTATGAAAACTCACCAAATTTTGCCGAAAATTCAGGAGTGCGAGAAATTGAATTTACATATAGGTTTCGTAGATGTCGGTAAAGAAATGTTGCGGCAGCGCCCCCTTGAAAAGTGGAAATGCATAGCGCCAATGGGAGCACATCCAACATAAAGTTTGTCATAGAGCCACGAAAATCGGTACACAGATTCATCATGAGGAGACAAAAAATATTATTATGGCCACGCCCCTAAACCTACCCTTAGTCGGCCATATTGGATTGAAATTTCCAAAATGCAGAGTCAGCGTTTTCGCTAATGTTGTATTTTAACTATCTCCTACTAAGCCATTTGGCCAAATGAGCTCAAAATCGGTGTACAGTATCTTGACAAGTGGGGCATCAAAAGTTAGCCAAATTTTTTGAATCTGTGTCACCGTTTTTGTGCGATGAGGTTGCAAACTTTGCGAAGTTTTTTCGAAAATTTACCATCACAAAAATTGCTTCAGCTCAGACATACAAACACTGATTTGGCTGAAATTTGACTCAGACGTCCATCTCCAAGGCCTACACCCATTTATTAAATGAATTTGAAATTTCGCACTATAGCGCCCCCTACAAATGTACATTTACAAAAATGACATCAGTTCGGACATACGAACACTGATTTGGCTGAAATTTGACTCAGACATCTGTCTCCCAGGCCTACACCTATTTATCAAAAGAAACTGAAATTTTGCACTACAGCGCCCCCTAAAAAATTTTTTTATATTTTTTTATTAAAATTGCTTCAGTTCGGACATACGAACACTGATTTGGCTCAGATTTGACTCAGATGTCTATCTCCCAGGCCTACACCCATTTATCAGAAAAATTTGAAATTTGGTGCCATAGCGCCCCCTACAAATTTACCTTTACGAAAATTACTTCACTTCAGATATACGAACACCAATTTGGCTCAAATTTGAATCAGTTGTTAATCTCCCAGGCCTACATCCATTTATCAGAAGAAATTGCCATGTTGCTCAGTAGCGCCCCCTACAAATTTACCTTCACGAAAATTGCATTAATTCAGACATATGAACACCGATTTGGCTCAAATTTGACTCAGTGGTACATCTCGCAGGTCTACACCCATTCAACGGAAGAAATTTAATTTTAGCTGCATAGCGCCCCCTACAGATTTACTTATACAACAATTTCTCTAGTTTGGACATACGAACACTGATTTGTCTCAAATTTGAGTCAATTGTCAATCTCCCAGGCCTACGCCTATTCATCAGAATCAGTATCTAGAGAAGTGGGGCATCAAAAGTTATTTTTTGGATTGGTGTCACCGTTTTTGTGTGACGACGTCGCAAACTTTGCAAAGTTTCTTCGCGAATTTACCATTACAAAAATTGCTTCAGCTCAGAAATACAAACACCGATTTGGCTCAAATTTGACTCAGACGTCCATCTCCCAGGCCTACACCCATTTTATAAAAAAAATTGAAATTTCGCACTATAGCGCCCCCTACAAGTGTACATTTATAAAAATGACATCAGTTCAGAGATACGAACACCAATTTTGCTCACATTTGACTCAGACATCTGTCTCCCAGGCCTACACCCATTTATCAGAAAAAATATAAATTCGGTGCCATAGCGCCCCCTACAATTTTACCTTTCTGAAAATTACTTCACGTTAGACATGCGAACACCAATTTGGGTCAAATGTGAATCAGTTGTCAATCTCCCAGGCCTACACCCACTTATCAAAAGAAATTGCCACTTCGCTCAGTAGCGCCCCCTACAAATTTACCTTCACGAAAATTTTATTAATTCAGACATACGAACACCGATTTGGCTAAAAAATTTGACTCAGTGGTACATCTCACAGGCCTACACCCATTCAACGGAAGAAATTTAATTTTAGCTGCATAGCGCCCCCTACAGATTAACTTATACAAAAATTTCTTTAGTTCGGGCATACAAACAAAGATTTCCCTTATATTTGAATCAGTTGTAAATCTCCCAGGCCTACACCCATTCATCAGAAGACATTGAAATTTGGTGATAGAGCGCCACTTGCTGAACGATGGACATACTTTTACTGGATGTGCCCGTGGAGAGGGCCTTTAGATGCCACTTGCGGCTTTAATTATTTAAATTTTTTTTTTTAATTCATTTTTCTTCTCCTGCTCTTTGAGCTCAAATTTGACCCCCTGAACACTTACGAAAACTCACCAAATTTTGCCTAAAATTCAGAAACGCGAGAAATTTAATTTACATATAGGTTTTGTAGATGTCAGTGAAGAAATGTTACCGCAGCGCCCCCTTGAAAAGTGGAAATGCATTACGCCAATGGGAGCATGTCCAACGTAAAGTTTGTTGTAGAGCCACGAAAATCGGTACACAGATTCATCATGAGGAGACAAACAAAAAATATTATTATGGCCACGCCCCAAAACCAACCCTTTGTCAGCCATATTGGATTGAAATTTCCAAAATGCTAAGTCAGCGTTTTCGCTGACGTTGTATTTTAACTATCTCCTACTAAGCCGTTTGGCCAAATGAGCTCAAAATCGGTGTACAGTATCTAGAGAAGTGGGGCATCAAAAGTTAGCCGAATTTTTTGGATAGGTGTCACCATTTTTGTGTGACAATGTCGCAAACTTTGTAAAGTTTCTTTGTGAATTTACCATTACAAAAATTGCTTCAGCTCAGACATACGAACACCGATTTGGCTGAATTTTGACTCAGACGTCCATCTCCCAGGCCTATACATTTATTAAAAGAAATTGAAATTTCGCACTATAGCACCCCCTACAAATGTACATTTACAAAAATGACATCAGTTTGGAGATACGAACACCGATTTGGCTCAAATTTGACTCAGACATCTGTCTCCCAGGCCTACACCTACTTGTCAAAAGAAACTGAAATTTCACACTACAGCGCCCCCTACAAGTTTTTTTTAATTTTTTTATTAAAATTGCTTCAGTTCGGACATACAATTTGGCTCAAATTTGACTCAGACGTCTATCTCTCAGGCCTACACCCATTTGTCAGAAAAATTTGAAATTTGGAGCTGTAGCGCCCCCTACAATTTTACCTTTACGAAAATTACTTAACTTCAGACATACGAACACCAGTTTGGCTCAAATTTGAATCAGTTGTCAATCTCCCAGGCCTACACCCATTTATCAAAAGAAATTGCCATTTCGCTCACTAGCGCCCCCTACAAATTCACCTTCACATAAATTGCATCACCTCGGACATATGAACACCGATTTGGCTCAAATTTGACTCAGTGGTACATCTTGCAGGCCTAAACCCATTCAATTGAAGAAATTTAATTTTAGCTGCATAGCGTCCCCTACAGATTTACTTATACAAAAATTTCCTTAGTTCGGACATACAAGCAATGATTTCCCTCAAATTTGAATCAGTTGTCAATCTCCCAGGCCGACACCCATTCATCAGAAGACACTGAAATTTGGTGCTAGAGCGCCACCTGCTCAATGATGTGCATACTTCCACTGGACGTGCCCTTGGCGAGGGCATTTAGATGCCGCTTGCGGCTTTAATATTTTTTCTTTCTCCTTTCCTTCTCAATTTTGACCCCCTGAACATTTATGAAAACTCACCAAAGTTTTCCCAAAATTCAAAAATATGCAAAATTGAATTTACATATAGGTTTCGCAGATGTCGGTAAAGAAATGTTGCTGCAGCGCCCCCTTGAAAAGTGGAAATGCATTATGTCAAAGGGAGCGTGTCCAACGTAAAGTTTGTCGTAGAGCCACGAAAATTGGTACACAGATTCATCATGAGACAAACAAAAAATATTATTGTGGCCACGCCCCTAAACCAAACGGAAGTCGGCCATATTGGATTGAAATTTCCAACATGCTGAGTCAGCATTTTCGCTGACATCATATTTTAACTATCTCGTCCTTGGCCGTTTGGCCAAATGAGCTCAAAATCAGTGTACAGTATCTACAGAAGTTGGACATCAAAAGTTAGCCGACTTTTTGGGATTGGTGTCACCGTTTTTGTGTGACGATGTCGCAAACTTTGCAAAGTTTTTTCAGAAGTTTGCCTTGACATATCTTGCTTCAGTTTGGTCATACAATCACCGATTTGGCTCAAATTTGACTCAGACATCCATCTCCCAGGCCTTCAGCCATTTATTTAAAAAAATTGAAATTTCGCACAATAGCGCCCCCTACAAATGTACATTTACAAAAATGACTTCAGTTCGGACATACGAACACCAATTTGGCTCAAATTTGACTCAGACATCCGTCTCCCAGGCCTACACCTATTTGTTGAAAGAAACTGAAATTTCGCGCTACAGCGCCCCCTACAAATTTTATTTTTATGTTTGTTTGGGGTTTTTTTTTATTAAAATTGCTTCAGTTCAGACATACGAACACCAATTTGGCTAAAATTTGACTCAGACATCTATCTCTCAGGCCTACACCCATTTATCAGAAAAATTTGAAATTTGGAGCAATAGCGCCCCCTACAATTTTATCTTTATGAAACGTAATTCACTTTAGACATATGAACACCAATTTGGCTCAAATTTGAATCAGTTGTCAATCTCCCAGGCCTACACCCATTAATCAAAAGAAATTGCCACTTCACTCAATAACGCCCCCTACAAATTTACCTTCACGAAAATTGCATTAATTCAGACATACGAACACCGATTTGGCTCAAATTTGACTCAGTGGTACATCTCACAGGCCTACAACCATTCAAGAGAAGAAATTGAATTTTAGCTACATAGCGCCCCCTACAGATTTACTTATACAAAAATTGCATGTTTGGACATATGAACATTGATTTTTCTCAAATTTGAGTCAATTGTCAATCTCCCAAGCCTACACCCATTCATCAGCAGACATATATGGTGACATATTGGTGCTAGAGTGCCACCTGCTGAACGATGGACATACTTCTACTGGACGTGCCCGTGGCGAGGGCCTTTAGATGCCGCTTGCGGCTTTAATTATTTTTTTTAAATTTTTTATTAGGCCCGAGCTGAGTAAAGCCGGCGCAGGGCCTATTGAGTCTGCAGTGGGCGCATGGGGACAAAATCACTAGTGACGCGGTCGCCTTTCGCCACTGTCGCCACTCTCACACATATTCACATTCACGGCACTGAGACCTTTCCGAAGATGTACATGACGTGCACAAATCACATATTTACACCTGCTCAGAATGAATGGGAGTCAATGGGACACGCGCACTTGGGGTCAGTCACGTGGGTGTAAGTGCACGACACGTGACATCTGACCCCACAGACATGTGGGGGACCTCGAGAACTTTAAAATAAGGTCAAATGCGTGGTTACCACGGAAACGGCTATATTGTTCTTGCTCAGATTATTATTATTTTTATTTATTCTTTTTTTTTTCTTTCGTCTAATTTTTCCTTCTCCTGCGCTTTGAGCTCAATTTTGACCCTCTGAACATTTACGAAAACTCACCAAATTTTGCCTAAAATTCAGAAGTGCGAGAAATTTAATTTAAATATAGGTTTCATAGATGTCGGTAAAGAAATGTGTCGGCAGCGCCCCCTTGAAAAGTGGAAATGCATTGCGCCAATGGGAGCGAGTCCAACATAAAGTTTGTCGTTGAGCCACGAAAATCGGTAGACAGATTCATCATGAGGAGACAAACAAAAAATATTATTATGGCCACGCCCCTAAACCAACCCTTAGTCGGCCATATTGGATTGAAATTTCCAAAATGCTGAGTCAGCGTTTTTGCTGACGTTGTATTTTAACTATCTCCTACTAAGCCGTTTGGCCAAATGAGCTCAAAATCAGTGTAGAGTATCTAGAGAAGGGGGGCATAAAAAGTTAGCCGAATTTTTTGAATCGGTGTCACCGTTTTTCAAATTTTCCCCACATGTTATATATCCATACGTTCAGAAAATTCACCCCAACTGTCCCATGCAAAAATTTTTGAGATAGGATGTACAGTTATGGATTTATAAGAAATTGTTTGTTTTTATGCTTTTTTCATTTTAAACTGCCATTTGACCCCCTCAACATGCTCAAAAACTCACCAAACTTGGCTCATAAGTCATGTCTGGTGAATACTTTCATACAATATCAAAATTAACCCCTTAGGTGCCAAAATGGACTCTGTAGCGCCACCTATGTATACAAAATTGCCCCTTGTGGCCAGTAGGAATGTCGTACAGATATGAAACAAACGCCAAAATGTTGGTCTCATCGAGCCCGAAAAATCATACACTCACACTCATGAGCTAAATCCAACAGGAAGTTGGCAATCTGCCTCTGACTGTACTCTACTCTCAAAGAATTTATTGGAAGGGGCTCTTTTCCACCATCACTGCTTATTCAGTTCAATCTCTCATTACAAATATGATATATTAATCAACAAAGGAGACTTTCTGTTCTCCTCTAGTCCAAGAATTTTTGAGATACAATGTACGATTATAAATTAAACGCTGTTTGTTTCAAAGAATAGCTGTCTCCCTCTTTCAGGGTTTAAAGAGGTTAACGACCCTCCAAATTCTTCGCATTCCAATGCCTCAAAGCTGATTGGCTGAATCTTTTCCTGTGAAATGCATACAGTGAAACCACCAGGTGGTGCTGTAAGACCATGAACAGACAGTCAGATTCCTAGTTTGACTTAAAAACATGACAAGTGTGAGCACATGACAACTATAAAAACTCTCCAATAAGAACATTTGATCAATGCAGACAAAATATGAAAATTACATAAGACATACATGTATGTATGTAAAAAAATTATATATGAATAAAACTAGAATAAAAATGAAGTCATGATAAAAATGTGAATGGTACACACACTCACATATATAAACACACGGACACCTACAAACAGGCACACACACAGACACATAAACACACACACACCAACAAACAGACACACACACACACATAAACACACAGACACCTACAAACAGACACACACACACCCCCACAAACAGACACAGACACACACACACACACACACAATAAAGTTAGCCAGAAGGCAAGGCCCCTATTTTTTTCGTTTGTTATTATTATTATTATTATTATTATTTTCCCGACACCACTTTGAAGTGGATTTTGACCCCCTAAACATGCTCCAAAACTCACCAAATTTGGCATGTATGTCAGGTCCGGCAAAAAATTTGATAAAATGCAAAAATTAACCCCATAGGTGCCAAAATGGGCTCTCTAGTGCCACCTAAGTCAAAAAACATGGAAACCGCCATAGCGGCCAGCAGGAATGTCTGAGAGACATGAAACCAGTGTCAAAATGTTCCTTACATCGAGCACTACAAAAATATAGGAGGACGCTATGAGATATATATATATATATATATATATAAAAACTACAATATAAATGAAAAAATGAGGACATGATAAAAATGCGAACGGTACACACACACACAATAAAGTTTTACAAAATCAAAGCCTGATTAAAAATGGTAAAGCATGAGTTTTATGCTCACCTGTTTGTACAATTTCAAGTCACTCAAACAGTTTCTGTCTGTCACACACACTTGCATACACACACAGTTGGCTTTTCAAAATAAAAGCCTCATTAAAAGGTGATGGTTTAAGCAGAGGGGCACAGGTGTTCTGTAGGGATGAAAGGAGGACGGACGCAAAAGGGAGGGGGCTGGTGTTGGGACGGAGAGGTGTGAGTGGAACGTAGGTGTCGACGACCACGGGAGGCAGAACGCATAGGAGGCGGAATGTATGGGAAGTGGAACGCACGGGAGACAAAACACACGGGAGGCGGAACGCACGGGAGGCGGATCGCCCAGTGCGAGGTCCCGCCCAATGCTGCTTGCAGCTTTAATTTTTGTTGTTGTTGTTGTTTGTTTGTTTTTTTACATAGGTGGCACTAGAGAGCACAACTTGGCACCTATGGGGTTAATTTTTACATTTTATCAAATTTTTTGCCAGACCAGTCAGTTGGACTTACTGATAACTCCTCCCCTAAGTTAGCTGCGCACATAGCTGCGTTCAGTTGAAAGGGGTGTGCGGCGGACAACTCAAACTCGGAGATGTCATTAATCGTTCACGTGAATGCAGCATGGCCATCTCAGACTCATGGGGCACACAGGTGAAGCATGAAGGCAGTGTGGGCAATTTGAATACAAGATCGGCTCGCAACGAATCGGTTCTCATCACTTTAAAGAGCCGTTAAAAAGACTTGACTCGTCTGCAAACATCACACCTCCAGTGCCTGTCTGAGCGAGCTAGGACAAATAACAGCTGTTAGATATCGGTGCATAGTAACGCAGCACATTTCACTGTCAGTAATGGTAACAGCATTGTAACGTTTCAAGTAGTAATTAATTAGATTACCCATTACTGGAAAATAATAATGCCATTAGTAATGCTGTTATTTTTAATGCTGTTGTTCCCAACACTGGCCACCATGTGATGAAGACTCGATGCAGTGCTCTGCTTCTCCATCATCAAAAATCTAAAATTAATGCAACTATGGATGCAGAATATCTTATGAACTTTATTTTGACATAAGCCTCATGTGGCACAAAAGATGTCAAAGTGAATGTCTTTGTAATTAAACCTACAGGCGATACAGTGAAATATTGCATGTGTGACTTTTTCTTTGGTCAGTCAATGCATTTTGACTTTATATTGTTTGGATAACACACAGTGCCATACATAATATGATGGCTAAATTGTTAACCTGGTGGCATGTCTGTTTGCTTCATAATAATAGAAGCTAAAACAAAATCATATGATCCTAATGCTATTTTACTATTCACCTGAAATTACTGTAGATATATTTGTTTTAGGAACACTCTGTATGCTAAACATTTAGGCAATCAACCTATCATCTGATTGCAGGCTTGATATCAGCCATTAAACAAGGGGATTTTGGCATTTTTACTGGTTGCATCACCAAGAACAGGAGTCTAAGGTTGGCACACAAAGATTAATTTCTCTCACATAAACACCTGTTATTATTCTATTTCCTTGATGTTTGTTTTGATGTGTATCAAAAATTAAATTAGACCTTTTGCTCTGTTGCAGGTTGGAATGCTCTTATGGATTTTGTTTAAATTCTCCAAAATACACCTGTGAATTTATGACTTCAAAAGGGGAGGTGCTGGCCAAATTGTCCTCAGAAAGAGAATGCAGGTATACTCTGCTAGACCATCCACAGCGGCACCACAATGAAACCACATCCTACAACTGCACTCTGACACGAAAAGAAAGGAAGGAGAGGAAGTACATTGTCATAGACTACAGTTTACAGACTGGGAAAGGTGAATATTTCCTGTCCATTTGTGAAAGATTGCCGATATAATAATCTTAACCATATCTGTATGTAAAGATGGAGACATCATAGCCCCCCAAAAGTGCTGTTAAAACATCTCAACACCTACAAAAAAGCCATTCTCTTAAATATGAACATATTTTATGTAGCTTATGTTAATTGCTTTAACATTCAAAGACCCAGGACTACTTTTGTGTCAACTTCTAAATGAATTTTCTCTAAATCTAATTTTTCTCAAGTGATCTATCGTTTCATGCATGACCTGGAATCAGTTTGAAATGACTCCTTTTGTGTATCATTTCTTCCCGTTTACTTGTCAACAGTGGCTGAGGCCATATCAAAGTTTCACTGCTGTTGTGTTCCAATGTACATCGAAAAAACAAAGGCAACTATAATTAAATTTTCATGGTTTTCCTTCAGATTTAGTAGAGAAGAAGAAATGGGTGGTCGCAATTCATCGAGATGAGGGGCCAAACTTCAGAATCCATTCAGGAAGTATGTTAGTGTGTAACAGGTGTCCTGAACACTGGCATTTTTGGGAGGACGATAAGCAGGGAAACAGTGATATTGTGAAGGGAATAAGAGGTTAAAAGTAGGAAAACAACCTGTATCCACAAAGATGAGTACTGCAACCTGACCCGCTTCTGGCATTGTTTTTTTCCATGTCCAATCCACACCCCCCATACCCATGTACATTAGACTTGCGACCCGACCCGTGCTTAACCACATTGTCTACACAGTAACTCACTTTACACGCATCAATAAATCTTTAATATGTGCTGCTCAATGACATCTGTGGCTGGATAAACAGAGGTGAAGCTCTCTTCACAATAAAACAAACTGGCTGTGGATCAACAACAGTCAAATTAAATGATTATCATTATTAAATGTCCTGCAAATTATTTGCAGCCATGAATCTTTTATTTTTTTACATTTCATTGTCTGCTACCCACCCGCATTTTGTTTAATTTTACCCGTGGCCGTACCCATGAATTTGGTTTTTTTTTCCAATCCGCCCCTGAATGTTTTTGCAGGCTACCTGTCGGGTATTCAGTCCAGGACTCGGGTATTTTCCCTACTTTTAACCTCTTGATTCTGTTTACAATATCACTGATGTTTCCCCGGCAATCCTCTTCCCAGAAATGCCTGTGTTCAGAACACCTGTTACACATGAACATACTTCCTGATTAGATTCTTAAATTCGGCCCCTCATCTCGATGAATCGCTACCGCCCATTTCTTCTTCTCAACTAAATCTGAAGGAAAACCATGAAAACTTAAATATAGTTGCCTTTGTTTATTCAATGTACATTGGGACACACAGCAGTGACACTTCAATATGGCCTCAGCCACTGTTGACATGTAAACTGGTAGAAACGATACACAAAATGAGTTATTTCAAACCGTTTTTGGGTCATGTGTGAAAAACCCCCATTTCACTGTCTCTTCGCAAGTGCTGAACCCAAATGTTGCCTTTACCTCCATCCACCGACTATACTCATTCTTTAAAACAACCCTGGTGGACTGTTTAATTTTTATGTTGCAGCAATCTGGATCATTTTCTTGCTGAATCTGTGAGAAACTGCTTTGAGTTCCCACAATACACTTTGCAACAAAGTTTCTGAAAAGGCCTGAGTGACATTTCAGGTGTTATGTAAACAACCGGACTGTGTTTATGATGGAGTCATCTGCGAAGTTGTTCTCCGTGAGGGAAGTGATTCAGGTGCATATGCATGGAAAGACTATTGGATTAGTGATAATTAGGCTATCACAGGTTTTACATTCATTCATTCGTTATCTGAAACCACTTTATCCTCACTAGGGTCATGGGGGTCACTGGAGCCTATCCCAGCTACTTATGGGCGAAGACAGGGTACACCCTGGATATGTTGCCTGTTCATCGGGTTTTACAAATTTGAAAAAAACTTTGTGATGAAATTCACAGGCTGCTTTAAAATAAGGTATAGGTGTTTGTAGATGGAGCTAAGACTGAAGTTTATTCCAGGCATCAGGTGCTGAGAACCCAAAATATTTCTTTCCAAATTCAGTCCTCATCATTGGAACAGTGTCCATTGAGCAGAGATTATGAACTCCGTGACTCCAGTTTAACAATGAACATAAATAAGGTGGAAGTCTCCCCAAAATTGCATAGTAAACTTAAAATATAATGGTGACTGTACTAGCAAGCAGATGATGACCAATTTACCTTACTATAGAAACTTCTAACATGTCCAGAGGCAGACTTCCTACTCAACCTATATCCTATATGTCATGTTAAACAATAATGATACTATCTGAAAATGTTACCTACATGCATTTCAAATTATGCCTTATATGTATATACTTTGAGCTTTGTAAAGACACATTGTGCTGTGTTTATCTGTCTCAAAGTCAGTATGGGTCATGCACCTGTTTCTATTAGGTTAACACACAACAGAGTGAAATGGTGGTACAATATGTGAATTAATTTTCCCAATTAAAATAGAAGGAGAGTATTCTTTTTTTGTTAGACTAGTCTGTTCAAGTCAAAAGAATATTACTTGAGCACAGAGACTTTTTAAGAGTGAAAAAGTGACGCAATTGTGTTGTTTTCCTTTTCTTCTTTTTTTTGCGTAAAACAACATTTGAGTCATTTATCTGTTTGTGTTGAAAGGAATAGCTAATGTTTGAGACGTGACTAACATTCTGACACTCTTTCCCAGACTCAAGGAACTCATCTTCTGTGTCTGCACTTCTGTTGCTGTGAAAACTAAAACAAATGATTTTTCTGTTTCCCTCTCTCCTCAGAACGAATCAAAAATTGTCCTTCTACCACAGGCATACCAATTCATCCTGTTCCCATCTTACTCTGGCCTGTGGTGATTCTGTCTATGTGGATGGTCCTCAAAACTGACAGCTCAAAGACAACGTGAAGATTTTACTTCTAGAAATGCACATCCTTGTGATACCTTTGCACGGTTGTCAACACTCTATTCAAGCTTTGCATACCTGTTTGTATTATTTTCAAGAAATTACTGTGATTGATCATTCATTCATTTTCTGAACCGCTTTATCCTCAGTAAGGTCACAGGGGTCACTGGAGCCTATCCCAGCTGCGTATGGGCGAAGGCGATTGTGATTGATTAACTGATTGATTAAACTGTGTTGCCAGTGAGCTGGTAAGTCAAAATGTAGCATATGACACATTTTAAGTGTATTCTAAATGAATTGTGATTAGATGGAAATGCACACCCAAAGCCTAATAGCCTGCTCTGAATGAAATATGCTATGGAATAATTCATTTTACTTGTATTAGAGTATTTTCAGTGTGCCTTAGTACTCCAACTGTCAGTCAAAGTCAAGTCATGTGAACACTAAATTTAAGTCACATCGAATCTTTCAATCCGTGTTAATCAAGTAACTTTTAGTCCTAAAAATTATGACTTAAGTCAGACTTCAGTCATGTGGCTCAAGCCTCCACATCTCTGCAAATTTGTAAGAAAATATTGTTACTATCTAAAATAAGGTTGTTTTTCCTCAATCACTCAATGCAGGGTATCAAAAGTGCTTCTGTTTACTTCCTTTTACTACAACCTATTAACACTGCCAACTTTATACAACTGTCCTTTCAGTGGATTAAAATGCTTTAACCTGTGGTTTGCTGTGAACTTTCTTTTTTATCATTGTATGTAGCATATTATGCACTGGGTCCCAGACACAGGTGACCTTAGGCCTCTGACTAATTATTGTGTAGACCTGTGGAGCCATGGTGGTCTTCTAGCTTTATTTGCACTAAAGCACAGATTTTGGAATGCTGTGGCCAAATAAACCTTCTAAGGACAAGAGATTAAGTTCAGTATATAAATTTATTATACAGATGAATATAACAGATAGGATTAAGTAAACTTCCCTTCTAGTACCCTACAGCTGCTGCAGGTCACACACACATGCACGCACACACACCTACACACACACACACACACACACACACACACACATAGAATAAGCAAAAAGCCCCAACCCCTGAAGGGCTTCAGTCTTTATAGTGCAATGCTCTGGATTTGTTGTATGAGGGTATATGATCATATGATTACTTAGACCCAATATGTGAGTCTGAGTGTGTCTTTGTATTAGAGCCCAACCGATATGGGATTTTTGGGGCCAATACCGATATTGGGGGCTAAAAAAAAAAAGCTGATATATCCAGTAAATTGGCCGATATCCAATATTGGCCAATAACTGATATAATGATCCGATATATGAAATAAGAACATTGATCTACACAGGATATAATAATCTTATATTAGACAATTGTGAACTGGTGGATTAACAGTTGCATAAATCTTTATCTCCAAAGATAATTTACACAACTATAAAACACTGTATAATAGTTTTATATTAGACTAGTATGTGACCTGTGTGGAACCACGGGTTATAGATGTGGTAGTTTTTATGCTGGGGAGAGCAGACTTTTGAAAAAAATGTGAGTATTTTTTTAAAAGTCGTGACATAAAAATTTTTTGGTAAATCGTTCTTTAAAATGTAGGCGACACCTACCTTTAATGAGTCCAACTACAGGGTGAGTCAGAAAAAACGCTCTTTTCATTTAAAGAAATTGTACCACTGAAATGGAAATGCTTATTTTTCTTTTGATTATACAGTCATATTGATGTGGTTATTGAGCATGTCTGGCGATTGAATCATTGATTTATGGCATAGCATAACAGAGGGAATGTCCATTGTTTATTGTGCACCGAAATATCTGCCAACACAGTTTATGCCACCATGAATGAAATTGAAATTGTCAACCATTACAGCATGTTTACTCGCCATCAAAATGTTTTGTCTCAACGAAGTCGTCCGGCACGACCTTCAACCTGGCTACCATTCAGATTGATGCAAATCTGTGCTCATTGTCGCATCTCTAACACAGCTCTTCTCGCCATTCGTGTTCGTCGTAGGGCTTGGATTTCAGCCGTGATGCGATTTCGGAGTTCCTGAAGAGTTTGTGGAACAGTCTGATACACACGGTTTTTAAGATACCCCCACAAGAAAAAATCAAGGGGGGTCAAGTCCGGGGATCTAGGTGGCCACTCTCTCTCCTGACCCAAACAGACAACTCGATGAGGAAATAATACCTGCAATCGCTGTGGTCTTGCCATGATGAAAACTCCCTGGGCACTGTCATGTAGGCCTATGTCCTGAGTGTGAAAGCAAAGCCCCGACTCCTGTAATTGTTGTCAGTTTCAAGTTTGTTCACTGTGGCATACATTGTGTTGGAGGGTATTTCAGTGCCCAATAAACAATGGACCCTCTCTCTCTTATGCAATGCAATAAATCTATGACTACATCACCAGACATGCTCAATAACCACATCAATATGACTGTATGGTCAAAAGAAAAATCAGTGTTTCCGTTTTAGCAGTACAATTTCTTTAAATGGAAAGAGCGTTTTTTTCTGACTCACCCTGTACAGAGCAAGCTATGCAATCACAAAAATAATTAAAACTGCAAGCGGTGTTAAGGCCCTCGCCCTCCTGACCAACCGTCTCCCCATGCGACTGCCGAGGCCACCGACAGTGAGAGGACACCGTATCGTGGGCTCGACCTGACGTTCTGCGAGATACACATACTTTTATACTTCTGAAAACGACCGCTTCATCGCAAGCTCATCACAGCCATGCCCAACATTTGATCAAAAATATAGGTGATAACTTTTGATCACACATGTGTGTAGGGGATTTTTACCAAGTTTGGTCCAAATTGGATGTAAACCCTAGGAGGAGATGTAGAAAGTATGAGGGGTGTGATTTTACAGGCCCACACTTCCATCCAATATGGCCGACTTCCTGTTAGGTTTAGGGTGGGGCCATAATGTAATTTTTTACTTGTCCTACCATGGGCTATGTCTGTACCAAGTTTAATTTTTTTAAATGGAAAAAAATTTGGAGGGCTCCCATCCGCGTAATGTATTTTCATATTTTGAGAGGGCATGGCCAAGTCATTTTTCAATATTATGAAAATTCTTCTTGCTGTAAAATTCTACTTTTCCACAGTGTAATTTTCAGTCTGTGTACCATTAGTGTTATAGACCATTTGTTGCTGTTCCAAAAAATTGCACTTATTCCACAACTATAGGACCTTTCTCAAGAATTCTTTCACTTTTGGATTCTGCAGACTTTTGGCAATGTGTGTATGTGTATGTGTATGTGTATGTGTATGTGTATGTGCATGGGTGTGAGAGAGACAGAATCAGTCCGAATGAATTGAAATTATACTAACAGTTGAGCATAAGTCATGATTTACCACATTTAAGGCTTTTATTTTCAAAAACCCTGTTGTGTGTCTGTGTGTGTGTGTGTGTGTGTGTGTGTGTGTGTGTGTGTGTGTGTGTCTGTGAGAGAATAATTTTTAATTAACTAAAATTGTAGAAACAGTAAAATTCCGGGAACTGAATGATTCCACAAAACCAAACAGTCCATGTAGACCAAGATTATCACCCGTAACCCGCACAATACTGCCATGAACTGCACTTTTGAACAAGGGAACTTTGATCCCATCAGTTTCAAGCACTTTCAAGTCATTTATGATTGGCTCAAGGATGGTGTCAAAACCATAGGTTTTAATGTCCTGTGCATGAAAAAGTGCACACAAAGGTATGTTGATTAAAGATGAATTTAACTTGGGCAGAAAATTTCTCAGTGTAAAATATATAGCCCCCAATTCATGTACACCTTTTTTGGAGCCTAATGGATTAGCAATCTCAAATTCATCAAAAAAATATTGAATTTGCAATGCATTCTTTTTTGAGAAAAAAGAGGATGCTTCTTCATATGCAACCCGTCATTTATGTCAAAATACACACCGCCCTTGGGAGTGTGGCTTGACATAAACATATCACTGAGGTTTGGATTTCTGAGAATAGATTGTAATGTTTCTAGAACTGGGACATTGGAAAATTTGTCAGTACAACTACTTGATCATAGGTTCCAGTGCTTCTGTTTCTTTTATTTTCAAATCTGACACTAAGTACTTTTTTGACAGATTCAACAGTTTTCCATTTTTGTTCAAAATATGCATTACGTTTTGATTCAGTGTTCAATGCAGTAAAGGGGTTTTCAAGTGTTTTAAAAGTTTGTTCAATTTTAGCTTTCACATCTGTATCCTGAGAAGATAAGCATTTCAACGCTGCATCTTTAGTTTGACTCTGTACTTCCATTATAACTTCTTCCATGGATGATACAAAATTGTTTAAAGTGGACTGGCCTACACCAGCAACTTGAAGCTGCGCTATAGCAGGTGCACACATATCACGAGTATTGATGTTCGGTGCTGGCAGGGCTTTAGAGCTACTGGCCACTCCTTCAAAATGTTGTGACCGAGTATCATCTGCAGTATCGTAACTGTCTACAATGCCATCTGTTTCAGCTTCACTCTCAATGTTCTCAGCATGTTTAGAGTTTAAATGTTTCCTGAAACCTGAAAAGGTACTAAGAACACGACAACACCCTCCCTGAGCACATTTTAGGCAAAGTGATTTACCTGGATATAAACCATGAATCAACCACATATGCCTCACAAGATCATTGGTTCCCACAAAATGAGAGTGGCAAACAAAACAAATCAGGCCCATGATATCAATTAAGACTGAGTGATGTGGGAAAATCACTCACAATACAGATACAAGAACTTCTAGATAGAGAAAACAATTATTTATGATCAAGAAATTAAAACATCCATAGATACTGTGAAAAGAAGATCAATGATTCCCCCAGTACATTATAGACTATAGACTCTATAGTTGGTGTAAGTATTGCTAATAAATGTTTTACAATAACACATAATAGTAATAATTTCATATTTCCCGCCAACTTTTAACTTTTTTTTTTTTTTTTAACAAACACACAGTGGGTCACCAGAGGGCTTCCCTAGTGGCCCTACCACCAGGCTTAAGATTTCTGGGGGAAACCCTGGAAGATCAATGTTAATTTATAAGAATAATAAAAACTGAGTGTCAAAAATATCCAGGAACCATTTTGGCAATGCAAAATTCCAGAATTTCCCACTATAAGGTAAGTGAAGATGTGACACAGAATGAAAACACAACAGCCAATTGGAATACCTCCTCATAAACCCTCAAAATTATTTTCCGTCGGGAACTACTGCAGTTAGGACTAACCTTTCCATAAATCTTGCAGCGACATCTTCTCCAAACTGCAGGATGAAGTCTTGCTCAATCTGCAACAGAAAAATGAAACACCAAAAGCTGTTTTAATTGGGACTGACCAGAAAAATATTAAGTTTTATATTAGGCAGTTGAGCAGCTATATACAATGTGTAAGTAAACACCTCAATGTATGGACATTCAAACAGTCGTTCATACATAACAAGTATATTTATTTAATTCAAGAGACTTTGAGAGAGAAATATTGCTGTTAACAGTAATTCATACTGAAAGGACATTGCACGTTTTAATGCAAAATATTCAATTACCAGGCCTTTGACAACTTTGAAGCAGGGGAATTCAGTCAAGACATCTGAGGATTTCTCTGCATGAAGGACCATACTGCGACAATGTTGAAAAGTCATTTTCATCTTCTGTTTGATAGTAGCTTCGTCAGTACAGTATCTCATTAAGGCCATGGCTTGTTGACACTGCTCTTCACTTAAGGTCATCTCAGGACTAATGGGAGCCTCTCCTCTGGCAGCTGGCCCTCCAGTCAACTGAGGTGATGAACTTCTGCTCTCTGATAAAGCACTTCTCCTCTGTATAGTTTTAAGCCGCCAAGCCAGATAGCCACTGCCACTTTCACCATCATAGACATGTTCCTTCAAAATTACAACAGGTTCATTAGTTCCAACTGCAGCAGGTTAGTTGAAATTAAGAAGTTACATTAATGTAAAACTGGATAGCAATCCTTGGTGGAAATAGAAATGCACCATTTTCATTTTTAAATCATGCATCAGGTCTCTAAACTAGTTTATCAGGACATGCACACAATAATTTGCTCCCAGTCTGCAAACGTACATATCCATTTTTAGAGTAGGGATCCATCAAGTACGGGGAGAGCTCAACTATGCCTCGGGCATACATCTCTCTCACATTCCGTGGCGGGGCCGTCCTGACAAAAGTAAAGTCAATACTGTTAAATGACATACTGCCAATGATTTCAAAGCAAAGTCAATAACAAGAAAAACATAATCAATGTTTTCCCAAAAACAGAAAAAAAGTTCTAGCAGAGACAACCAAATTACCCATGCTTTTCTGTCATGTCAGCCACAAGTATGTTGATCATTTGTCAGTGTGAGGAGTCAGTCAGACTTTTGGTGCAGTGGTACTCTTTGGTGATACGATGCCCCCCAGGTCTCCTCGCAAGCGCCAACTCAACCACCTGTAAAGTGAAAAGGCCTTTCACAACTGACAACATATATACATAAAAATGTAACAAAACACAGAAACTCCCTGAGTAATCAATTACAAAAAAGATTTTCTACACCATCTTACATGTTTGGCCTCTTCATCTGCCCTCTGTCGCTTTCTGGATGGACTCTCACGCTCCTCCAGTATGACTGTGTCATCACTATTACTACCAGCTGACAGTGCACTGGAATTTGGTTCTGGGGAACTGCTGGATAAAGTTTCCTTGAAATCTGTAGTTCAGGAGAAAGAGAGAGGACAAAACAATACCAATTTACTTTATTTTTTTTAACAATAAAAAGGGCAATTTATCATTACGTTCCATGAAATAGTGACCTAAATAGAATCAATAAAGAGCAATTATACCGCCATCAAACTTGATGGTTAGTATGCCAGTGTTGGGCTGCTGTGCTATGTCAGAGAAGACCTCCTCATCCACCTCAGTTCCTGTTTCATCAAAAACCTTGACACCTTTATTGACTGGAGGAACTGAGAACTTCAAGAAAGCTAAGACCAAAAACAAAACAAGATTTCAACCGATACAAAATGCTCAAGATTAACATAGGCCATTCTCCAAAAACACATCAATGCATTAGTCGTATGGTCTGAGGAAATACCGTGGTACTAATGCACTGATGCTGCCAGGCACTGAATTTTATTAAAGTTGTACCACTGTAAATCCAACTTGAACAAATCAACCACAAAACTCAGATCTTATTTGCTTGCCAAAAAGGTGAAGAGAACGATTATCTTCAATTCTAAAAAAAAAAAAAATCATGAAAACACCAACACTCTTAGTTCCTTTGGTTTTACCAATGGTGTGTAACTGAATGTGTCATACTGGGTGTGGCTTACCAGAATTTAAGAATTCTTCAAGGCTTGACTCTTTTATTTTGACATATTTCTGTGTGTTGTAAATTCTGGTTTGATCAACATGGCGGTACCTGCAAAGACAGCAAACTGATAAACATTATGATCCTGACACACCAGGAAAAGCTGTGGCACAAAAGGGTAAATAGGCCTGAAATGGCCAATTTCAGCTTTAAAAAAATTACAAACACTCAAACAAAACATTCAAATTTTGAAACAAGAACCAATTTTGGCAAGTGGTATTACTTACCACTGGAGCACCACAGTACAATACAGAGCAATCTGAAAGAAAAAATAAAAAATAAAATATGAATATTAAGAAAACAGTGGGAACACAAAAACAATATACACAGTATTTCTGTCTGATTTATTGTGATTCACAATTTAACAATTAAAAGCATTCTGCAGGCATCTGCACCTCCTTCCCAGCCCCCAGAGCTGTCCACAGACATTCTGTGCTCATGTGCTCAACCACACTAGTGAAACATTGCAGAAATCACTGAAATTGTTGGCGTATGAAATTTTTATGGCAGCAACCATGTTTTAGCGGCCACGGTGCGCGGCAAGAGACACACCCAGAGCCCTCATTACACCGACCAACACCGGTAGCCGATTAATTTAAGGCCACATTGACTAAAGTCTTAATACCAGCGTGAACGTTTATCTCCCTGCAGTATTGCCGCCTTAGCCACCAAAGATACCAAGTCACTAGTGTTAGCTACTTTAGCTGACTCTGGACACGGGCAGTAGCAGCTATTTTACTGGAATAAATGTGCATGCATGACACATAACACTCCACAACACCCCGTCCTTGCTGACATTAACGTTACTTTGTACCATTTTGGTCAAGTTTGGCGTTGCGTGGTCACCCTTAATTATCTCCATGTAGCCGATACACTTAAGCTAGCCGCCGACCTGATATCACATTATCCATTTGAAATTCGGTATTTGAAAACACGTACCCAACACTGACAACGATAACGTAACTTTATTCTTGCTCACAGATTCTGCGTGGATGGAATAACAAAGGCAATAGTTTATTTAGAAAAACTTACTGCAGTTTTTCAATGTGAGGAAGATAGCGATGCCAGAGTCCAACTTCTCACTCAGCTTGATCGCGGAGGTTGGTGGGCGGGGCTTTTCAGAGTCATTATTTTTGAACACTGAAAGGTATATTACTCTAATTGGTGTTGAATTAACTTTGACAGAGTTAATTTACTTTAACACTTAATATATTACACTGACAGTGTAAAACCTCTGTTAATTCCAATTATTTTCATCAACACTGGAAGTTATGTTAAATTTTACACTTTCCATTGTTGTAATAACTGAAAGAATTAAAATACTTTGACACTGCATTTTCTACACTGGGAAATTTACTGTGAAGGATGATTTTTTTTCTCAAGCAGAACTTAATGACTTGATAAGACTTCTGCAAAAAAGCCATAAAACACTTACTTCTGACTTGTTTTTTTGTGTTTTCCTTCTTTTCTGAGTAGAAGAGGCAAAAATGTCATTTTTGAGCGTTTCAGATGATAAGAAGCTGTTTTTGTTACTTTGAGACAAGGATGTTTTTTCTCAAGCAGAACTTCATGGCATGCCTTAGAACACTGACAAAACAGCAGTAAAACCACTTAATTCTGACTTGGTTTTAGTGTTTTCTTAATTTTCTACACTAGACTGGTAAAAATTTCATTTTTGAGCGTTTCACACGATAAGAAGCTGTTTTTGTGACTTTGAGACAAGGAAATTTTTTTCTCAAGCAGAACTTCATGACATGCCTTAGCACATTGACAAAACAGCCATAAAAAAAAGCTTATTTCTGACTTGTTTTTAGTGTTTTCCTACTTTTCTGAGTAGAATAGGCAAAAATGTCATTTTTGAGCGTTTCGCACGATAAGAAGCTAATTTTTTTCACGATGAGACAAGGATGTTTTTTTCTCAAGCAGAACTTCATGATACCACTTTGACTACAAAGCCACTTATTCCTGACTTGTTTTTAATATTTCTCTGGTTTTCTGAGTAGAGCCGGTAAAAATGTCATTTTTGAGCGTTTCACTTCAAGAGAAGCTGTGGGACTTTTCCATTTTTACAGCCTGTGTGTTACTTTGTGATTTTTTTTTTTAAAGACAGAACCCCTTTTGGCCTAACCCCCTTTTTTTTTTTTTTTAAACCTCCAGTGCTTTTCCTCATCTGAAGCTGGAAACCTAATCTCCTGGCCCGGTCTGACTTTTTTTTTTCTGTCTCGCTCTTCCCTCCAGCATCCTTAAAGCTGCACACTGAGTTCTGGCATTTTTCAAACTACCCAGTGGAGACGGAATGCTTCCCCACACCGAACAAAACCCAGGGGGAAGAACTCTGCTCCTCCTTGCCTGGTTCGACTTTTTTTTTCTGTCTCTCTCTCCCTCTTTTCTCTCCAGCATCCTGAAAGCTGCACACTGAGTTCTGGCATTTTTCAAACCACCCCGTGGAGATGGAATGCTGCCTCACATTGCAGCAACACACTAGTGGAAGAACTCTGTCCATGGTCCGGATTCTCTCTCTCTCTCTCTCTCTCTCTCTCTCTCTCTCTCTCTCTCTCTCTCTCTCTCTCTCGCTCTCTCTCGCTCTCTCTCGCTCTCTCTCGCTCTCTTCCTCTTTGCTCCTTAAAGCTGCACACTGGCGTGCATGGACACTGGGAAATGTCACACTGACCCTTGTCAGGGTTAGACCAGGACGGCTGGCAGACGGTGTGTGCTTTTTTCCAGGCCTGTGTGGGACTGTTATTTTTTTCAAAGACAGAACGCCGGTTAGCTGATCCAGTTTTTAACCTCTGGTGCTTTTCTCATGTGGAGCTTGATAACGGTAAAACTCGAACCGTCTGTAGCCATTTTTCATAACTCTGCTCCTCCTCTCCCTGGTCTGACTCTTTTTTTCTGTCTCTCTCCCACTCTTTCCTCCAGCCACCTTAAAGCTGCACACTGAGTTCTGGCATTTTTCAAACCGCCCCATGGAGATGGAATGCTTCCCCACATTGTAGCCATACACTGGGGGCTGAAATCTGGCCCTCCTTGCCTGACTTCAGTGTGACTCCGGCTTCTACAAACTGATTGCACTTGCTGTATTTATTGTATTTAAAATGTATTGTAATTGTATTTTATTGTGTTTTAATGGTATTTGAATTGTATTTTATGTGTACTGTTTATTTATGCTTTGCACTGTAAAGAACTTTGTGACTGTGTCTGTGAAAAGTACTCTGTCAATAAAATTTACTGAGTATTTTGCCTACTTACTGTCTGACCCCCCACCCCCCTCCCCCTTTCTTCATCAGCCACTTTAAAGCTACACATTGGGTTTGAAAATCTTGTCGTCTGGCCCGGTTAGGGTTAGGGCTGAAGCCAGAGTCAGGGTTGGGGCTCGGGCTCAGTTCCAGGGCCAGGGTTAGGCCTCCAGGCTCGGGCTCAGTTCCAGGGTTAGGGTTAGGGCTGAGGCCAGGGCCCGGGCTCAGTTGCAGGGCCAGGGCTGAGGGCTTGGGCTCAGTTGTAGGGCCAGGATTAGGGGCCGGGCTCGGGCTAAGTTCCAGGGTTAGGGCTGAGGCCAGGGTTAGGGCTCTGGGCCCAGGCTCAGTTCCAGAGTCAGGGTAAGGGCTCCAGGCTCGGGCTCAGTTCAAGGACCAGGGTTAGGGCTCCGGGCTCAGGCTCAGTTCCAGGGTTAGGGTTAGGGCTGAGGCCAGGGTTAAGGCTCAGAGCTCAGGCTCAGTTCCAGGCTCCAGGCTATGGGCTCCGGGCTCCAGGCTCCGCGCTCCAGGCTCTGCGCTCCAGATTCCAGACTTCAGAATCCGGGCTCGTGGTCTTTTCCAGGCTCCAGGCTCTAGGCTCCAGGCTCCAGGCTCCGGGCTCATGGCTCCATGCTCTGGGCTCCAGGCTCCAGACTCGGGGTCAGTTCCAGTCTCTGGGCTCAAGGCTCCGGGCTCAAGGTTCCGTGCTCGGGGTCAGTTCCAGGCTGCGCACTCCAGGCCCCTGGTTCCAGGCACAGGGCTCCGGGCTCGAGGTCAGTTCCATGCTCCGGGCTCCAGGCTCCAGCATCTAGGCTTGGGGTCAGTTCCAGGCTCCAGGCACCGGGAACCGGGCTCCAGGCTCATGGCTCCCAGCTCCAAATTCCGGGTCAAGACTCATGGGTCCTTTCTCAGGGTCATTTCCAGGATCCGGGCTCCAGGCTTCAAGCTCCGGTCTCCAGGCTCCGGACTCCGGGCTCCGGGCTCCAGGTTCTGCGCTCCATGCTCTGGGCTTGGTGTCAGTTCAAGGATCCGGGCTCTAGGCTCCAGGCTCCGGGCTCCGGGCTCCAGGCTCGATTCTCCGCGTTCCAGGATCCGGATTCCAGATTTCGGGCTGGGGGTCAGTTCCAGGCTCTGGGCTCAGGTCTCAAGGCTCCAGGTTTCAGGCTCTGGGCTCAAGGCTCAAGGCTCCGTTCTCAGGGCTCCGTGCTCAAGGCTCCGGGCTCCAGGCTCCGGGCTCCGGGCTCCGGGCTCCGGGCTCCGGGCTTGGGGTAAGTGCCATGCTTCGGGTTCCAGGCTTACGGCTCCACGCTTCGGGCTGGGGGTATGTTCCAGGCTCCGGGATCCAGGCACCGGGCTTCAGGCTTCCCTGTCGGGGTTTTTTCAAGGCTACAGTATCTATGCCTTAGACTTGGGGTCAGTTCAAGGCTCCAGGCTCCAGGCTCTGGGTTCCAGGCTCCAGGTTCCGGGCACAGAGCTCCAGGTTCCAGACTCCGCGCTCAAGGCTTCGGGATTGGGGTCAGTTCTAAGCTCTGGCATTAAGGCTCCGGGATCGGGGGTCAGTTTAAGGCTCAGGGCTCCGGTTTCCAAGCTCTGGGCTAAAGGCCCCTCGCTCCTTCCTCTGGGCTCCAGGCTTTGGGCTTGGAGTATGATCAATTCTCCGGGCTCCAGGTTTAGGCTCCACATTTCGGGCTCACGGTCAGTTGCAGGCTCCAGGCTCCTTGCTCCAGGCTCTTGGCTACGCATTCCAGGCTCCAGGCTCAAGGCACCATGTTCCAGGCTCAAGGCTCCATGCTCCAGGCTCCAGGCTCGGGGTCCGTTCCATGCTCCGGGCTCAAGGCTCCAAGCTCAAGGCTCGAGGTCAGTTCCAGGCTCCAGTCACCGGGCTCTAGGCTCAAGGCTCAATGCTCCATGTGTCAAGCTCTGGGCTCCAGGCTCAAGACTCGGGGTCAGTTCCAGACTCCGGGCTCCAAACTTCAGGCTCCGGGCTCCTCGCTCTGGGTTCTGTGCTTTGGGCTACAGGTCAAGGTTCCGGGCATGAAGTCAGTTCAAAATTCTAGTCTCCAGGCTTCAGGCTCCAGGCATTGGGCTAAGGGTAAGTTCCAGGCTCGGGGTTCCACGGCCTGGGCTCCAGGCTCCGGGCTCGGGATCAGTTCAAGGCTCAAGGTACCATGCTCCAGGCTCGTGGCTATGCCTTCAAGGCTCAAGGCTCCGGGCTCAAGGCTCCAGGTTCGGTGTCAGTTCCAGTCACCGGGCTCTAGGCTCCAGGCTCCAGGCTCCAGGCTCAATGCTCCATGCTTCAAGCTCTGGGCTCAGCGCTCCAGGCTCCAGGCTCAAGGCTCCAGGTTCCAGGCTCCAGGCTCCAACCTCCGGGTCAAGGCTCCAGGGTCCTTGCTCAGGTTCATTTCCAGGCTCTGGGCTCCAGGCTTCAGGCTCCGAGCTCAAGGCTCCGGACTCCAGGCTCCGGGTCCCGGGCTCAAGGCTCAAGGATCTGTGCTCAAGGTTCTGGGCTCCAGGCTCCAGGCTTGGGGTAAGTTAAATGCTCCAGGCTTACAGCTTAAGGCTTCAGGCTAGGGGTACATTCCAGGCTCCGGGCTTCAGGAACCGGGCTCCAGGCTCCCCTGTCGGGGTTATTTCCAGGCTCCGGTATCAAGGCTTTGGACTTGGTGTACGTTCAAGGCTCCAGGCTCCAGGCTCCAGGCATCAGGCTCCAGGTTCCAGACTCTGCGCTCCAGGCTACGGGATCAGGGTCAGTTCTAGGCTTTGGGCTCAAGGCTCCGGGATCAGGGTCAGTTTAAAGCTCCGGGTTCTGGGCTCCGGGTTCTGGGCTCCGGGCTCTGGGTTCCAGGCTCAAGGTTCCAGGCTCCGCACTCCTTCCTCTGGGCTCCAGGCATTGGGCTCGGAGTATGTTCCAGGCTCCGGGCTCCAGGTTGTAGGTTCGATATTTCTGGCTCGGTATCAGTTCAAGGCTTAAGGTACCATGCTCCAGGCTCGTGGCTATGCGTTCCAGGCTCAAGGCTTAAGGCTCTGGGCTCAAGGCTCCAGGTTTGGTGTCAGTTCCAGTCACCGGGCTCTAGGCTCCAAGCTCAATGCTCCATGCTCCATGCTCCATGCTTCAAGCTTCAGGCTCCAGGCTCCAGGCTCCAGGCTCAGGGTCAGTTCCAGGCTCTGGGCTCTATGCTTCAGGCTCCAGGATTCAGGCTCTGGGATCCAGGCTCCAGGATTCCAGTCTCTAGGCTCCGCCCTCCAGGCTCCGGGCTCTGAGCTCCAGGTTCCAGGCTCCAGGCACGTGGTCAGATTCAAATTCCGGTCTCCAGGCTCAAGGCACCAGGCTTCGGGCTCAGAGTAAGTGCCAGGCTTGGGGTTCAAAGCCCTGGGCTCAAGGCTCCGGGCATGTGTTTTTTTTTCCAGGCTCTGGGCTCGAGGCTTTGGGCTCGGGGTCTACGTCCTGGCTCCAGGCTCAAGGCTCCAGGCTCAAGGCTCCAGGCTCCAGGCTCTGGGTTCAGGATAGGTTCCATGCTCTGGGCTCCAGGCCCCCGGTTACGCGTTCGGGGTCAGTTCCATGCTCCGAGCTCCGATCTCCAAGCTCCGAGCTCCAAGTTCAGTATCAGTTCCGGTCTCCGGGCTCCAAGCTCAAGGTTCCATTCTCGGGGTCAGTTCAAGGCTCCGGGCTCTAGGCTACACGCTCCAGGCTCCAGGCTCTAGGCTCCAGACACAGGGTCATTTCCAAGCTCCATGCTCCGGGCTCCAGGCTCAGAGTAAGTTCTAGGCTTCGGGCTCCAGGCTCTGGGATCCAGGGTCTGTGCTTGTGGTCAGCCCCAGGCTCCAGGCTCATGGCTCCAGGCTTTTGGTCAGTTCTAGGACCTGGGCTCCGGGCTCCAGTCTATATGCCCTTGGCTCTAAGCTCCGCTCTCCAGGCTGTGTGCTCCAGACTCAAGGCTCCAGCTTCTTTGTAAGTTGCAGGCTCCGTTCTCCAGGCTACCGGCTCCAGACTCCGGGCTCAGGTTATGTTCCAGGCTCCGGGCTCCGGGCTCCGGGCTCCAGGCTTAAGGATAAAGGTTCTGCACTCCAGGCTTTTGGTTCCGGGCTCAGGGCTCCAGATTTGGGGTCAGTTCAATTCTCTGGGCTGAAGGCTCCAGCCTCTAGACTCGGGGTCAGTTCCAGGCTCCCAGCACCGGGCCTCATGCTCCAGGCTGCGGTCTTCAGGCTCCAGGCTCCAAACTCAGGGTCAAGGCTCCAGGGTCCATGTTTGGGGTCAGTTCCAGGCTCCTGGAACCGGGCTCCATGCTCCAGGCTCAAGGCTCCAGGCTCCAGGCTCCAGGCTCCAGGCTCAAGGGTCAAGGCTTCAAGCTCCAGGCTCAAGGCTCAAGGCTCAGGGTCAGTTCCAGGCTCCAGGCACCGGGCTCTGGGCTCTTGGCTCTGTGCTCCAGGCTCCGGGCTCCATGCACGGGGTCATTTCCAGGTTCCGGGCTCTGGGCTCAAAGCTCCAGGCTCACGGTTCTAGGCTCACGTCTACATACTCCGAGCTCCAGGCTTGGAGTAAGTTCCAGGCTTTGGACTCATAGCTCCAGGCTCTGGGTCAGTTCAAGGATCTGGGCTCTTGGCCCCAGTCTTTACGCCCTTGGCTCTAGCTCTGCGCTCCAGCCTCCGTGCTCCCGACTCGAGGTTCCAGGCACAAGGCTCCACGTACCAGGCTCCAGGCTCAAGGCTCCGGGCTCCAGGCTTGGCGTCAGTTCCATGCTACAAGCTCAAGACTCCAGGCTCAGTGCTCGGGGTCAGTTCCAAGCTCCAGGCACCAGGCACCAGGCACCAGGCACCAGGCTCTAGGCTCAAGGCTCCAAGTTCAAGGCTCCAGGCTCAAGGTTCCATGCTTCAAGCTCCGTGCTCCAGGCTCCATGCTTGGGGTCAGTTCCCTGCTACAGGCTCAAGGCTTCAGGCTCCAGTGTTCTGGCTTGGGGTAAGTTCCAGGCTTTGGGTTCCATGCCCTGGGCTCAAGGCTCCGGGAATGGGGTTTTTGTCCAGGCTCATGGCACGGAGTTTCTTCCAGGCTCTAAGCTCCAGGGGCTCGGGATCATTTCCAGGCTCTGGGCTCCAGGCCCCAGGTTCCGGGTTCGTGGTAAGTTCCAGGCTCCGAGCTCCGAGCTTCTGGCTCCAGGCTCTGCAATCCAGGATCCAGGCTACGGGCTCAGGGTCAGTTCCAGGCTCTGGGCTCCAGGCTCCAGTCTTGGGTTCAGTTCCAGGCTCCAGGTTTGTGGCTCAAGGCTCCATGCTGCGGGCTCAAGAATTTGGGCTCGCGGTCTTCATCCAGGCTCAGGACTCCAGCCTTCAGGCTCCATTCTCCAAGCTCCAGGCTCCGCGCTCAAGGCTCTGGGATCGTGATCAGTTCCTGTCTCCGGGCTCCAGGCTCCATGTTCCGGGTTCGGGTTCAGTTCCAGGCTCTGGGCTCAAGGCTCCACGAGCCAGGCTCCGGGCTCGGGGTCAGGTCCAGGCTCCAGGGCTCGAGGCTCCAGTCTTGGGTTCACATAAAGCTCAAGGTTCTCCGGGCTCCGGGCTCCAGGCTCCAGGCTCCAGGCTCCAGGCTCCAGGCTCCGGGCTCCGGGCTCCGGGCTCCGGGCTCCAGGATCCGGTCTTGTGTTCAGTTCCAGGCTCCAGGCTCCAGACTCCAGGCTCTTAGCGCTGGACTACGGTCTACAGTCTCCAAGCTCCTAGCTCAAGGCTCAAGGCTCTGCACAACAGGCTTCGGGCTCCAGGCTCAGGGCTAACCCTGATGCCAAGACCTCTCGGTGAACCCATGCACCACACACTTCAGCACTGCTTGCAGTGGAAACGAGAACGGTGAAATCCTCGGCTCTGAAAGAACTGCGCCCTTCGGAAAAGCATGCGAAAAAAAAAAAAAAATTTGAAAGAAGACTAAGAAAAAGTCGACTTAGATTTCATTTATTAGTGTTTCACACGAAAAGAAGCTGTTTTGGTCACTTTGAGACTTGGATGTTTTTTCTCAAGCAGAACTTCATGAACTGTTAAGACTCGAACAAAAACGCCATAAACCACTTATTTCTGACTGGTTTTTAGTGTTTTCCTGCTTTTCTGAGTAGAATAGGCAAAAATGTCATTTTTGAGCATTTCACGCAATAAGAAGCTGATTTTGTCACTTTGAGACTAGGATGTTTTTTTTTTCTCAAGCAGAACTTCATAATCTGATAAGACTTTGACAAAACAGCCATGAACCACTTATTTCTTACTTGTTTTTGATTTTTCTTACTTTTCTGACTATATTGGGAAAAGCAATGTCATTTTTGAGTGTTTTACACTATAAGAAGCTGTTTTTGTCACTTTGAGACAGAGATGTTTTTTCTCAAGCAGAACTTAATGACTTGTTAAAACTTCTGTTAAAAAAAAAGCCATAAAACACTTATTCTGACTTGTTTTTTTGTGTTTTCCTTCTTTTCTGAGTAGAAGAGGAAAAAATGTCATTTTTGAGCATTTCAGACGATGAGCTGTTTTTGTCACATTGAGACAAAGATGTTTTTTTTCTCAAGCAGAACTTCATAATCTGATAAGACTTTGACAAAAAGGCCATGAACCACTTATTTCTTACTTGTTTTTTGTGTTTTCTTACTTTTCTGACTATATTGGAAAAAAATACATTTTTGAGCGTTTTACTCAGTAAGAAGCTGTTTTTGTCAATTTGAGACAAGGATGTTTTATTCTCAAGCAGAACTTAATGACTTTATACGAATTCTGCAAAAAAGCCGTACAACACTTATTTCTGACTGTTTTTTTTCCCTTCTTTTCTGAGTAGAAGAGGCAAAAATGTCATTTTTGAGCGTTTCACACAGTAAGAAGCTGATTTTGTCACTTTGAGACAAGGATGTTTTTTTTCTCTAGCAGAACTTCATAATCTGATAAGACTTTGACAAAACAGCCATGAACCACTTTTTTCTGACTTGTTTTTTGTGCTTTCTTACTTTTCTGACTATATCTGAAAAATGTCATTTGTGAGCGTTTTACACGATAAGAAGCTGTTTTTGTCACTTTGAGACAAGGATGTTTTTTTCTCAAGGAGAACTTTATGACTTCTGCAGAACAGCCATAAAACACTTATTTCTGACTTGTTTTTTGTGTTTTCCTTCTTTTCTGAGTAGAAGAGGCAAAAATGTCATTTTTGAGCATTTCAGACAATAAGAAGTTGTTATTGTCACTTTGAGAAAAGGATGTTTTTTTCTCAAGCAGACCTTAATGACTTGATAAGACTTCTGCAAAAAAAAGCCATAAAACACTTATTTCTGTCTTGTTTTTAGTGTTTTCCTTCTTTTCCGAATGGAAGAGGCAAAAATGTAATTTTTGAGCGTTTCAGATGGTAAGAAGCTGTTTTTGTCACTTTGAGACAAGGATGTTTTTTCTCAAGCAGAACTTCATGACATGCCTTAGCACATTGACAAAACAGCCATAAACCACTTGTTTCTGACTTGGTTTTAGTGTTTTCATAATTTTCTACACTAGACTGGTAAACAATGTTCATTTTTTAGCGTTTCACGCAAGCAGAAGCTTTTTGGTCACTTTTAGGACTAGGATGTTATTTCTCAAGCAGAACTAAATCACCTTCTAAGACATTGACAAACAGCCATTATCCACTTACATATGACGTGTTTTTAGTGTTGTCTTGCTTTTCTAAGTAAGTAGTAAGTTTCTGAGTAGAGATGTCATTTTTGAGCATTTCACACGAAAATAAACGCTTTGAGACAGGGGAGTTTTTTTCTCAAGCAGAACGTCATGATACGACTTTGAAATGCCACTTATTCCTGACCTCTGTTTAATATTTTTCTTTTTTTCTGAGTAGAGCCGGTAAAAATGTCATTTTTGAGCATTTCACTTCAAGAGAAGCTGTGGGACTTTTCAATTTTTCCAGCCTGTGTGTTACTTCGATCAAATGCTGCCTCACATTGCAGAAACACACTAGTGGAAGAATTCTGTCCATGGTCCTGATTCTTTTTCTTTCGTTCTTTCTCTCTCTCTCTCTCTCTCTCTCTCTTTCTTTCTCCCTCGCTCTCTCCCTCTTTCCTCCTTAAAGCTGCACACTGGCGTCCATGGACGAGGAGGAACACTGGGAAATGTCGCACTGACCCTCGTCAGGGTTAGACCGGGACGGCCGGCGGATGGTGTGGACTCTGTCTTTTTTCCAGCCTGTGTGGGACTTTGCAATTTTTCCAGGCCTGTGTGGGACTGTTATTTTTTTTCAAAGACAGAACGCCAGTTAGCTGATCCCCTTTTTAACCTCTGGTGCTTGTCTCATCTGGAGCTGGATAACGGTAAAATTTGAACCATATGTGGGACTTTATTTTTTTCCAGACAGAACCCCTGTAAGCCTAACCCCTTTTTGACCTCTGGTGCTTTTCTCACGTGGAGCTTGATAACGGTAAAATTCGAACCGTCTGTAGCCATTTTTCATAACTCTGCTCCTCCTCTCCCTGGTCTGAATCTTTCTTTCTGTCTCTCTCCCACTCTTTCCTCCAGCCACCTTAAAGCTGCACACTGAGTTCTGGCATTTTTCAAACCGCCCCTTGTAGACGGAATGCTTCCCCACATTGCAGCCACACACTGGGGGCTGAAATCTTGCCCTCCTTGCCTGTCTTCAGTGTGACTCGGGCTTCTACAAAGTGAGTGCGCTTGCTGTATTTATCGTATTTTAAATGTATGGTAATTGTATTTTATTGTGTTTTAATGGTATTTGAATTGTATTTTATGTGTAGTTTATTTATGCTTTGCACTGTAAAGAACTTTGTGACTGTGTCTGTGAAAAGTACTCTGTCAATAAAATTTACTGAGTATTTTGCCTACTTACTGTCTGACACCCCCCCCCCCCCCCCTTTCTTCATCAGCCACTTTAAAGCTACACAGTGGGTTTGAAAATCTTGTCGTCTGGCCCGGTTAGGGTTAGGGCTGAGGCCAGGGCCAGGGTTGGGGCTCCGGGCTCGGGCTCAGTTAGAGGGCCAGGGTTATGGCTGAGGCCAGGGCAAGGATTAAGGCTACAGGCTTGGGCTCAGTTGCAGGGCCAGGATTAGGTTCTGGGCTCAGGCTAAGTTCCAGGGTTAGGGTTAGGGCTGAGGACAGGGTTAGGGCTCTGGGCCCGGGCTCAGTTCCAGAGCCAGGGTAAGGGCTCCAGGCTTGGGCTCAGTTCCAGGGTTAGGGTTAGGGTTAGGGCTCAGTTCCAGGACCAGGGTTAGGGTTAGGGCTGAGGCCAGGGTTAAGGCTCAGAGCTCAGGCTCCAGGCTCCAGGCTCTAGGCTCTGGGCTCCAGGCTCCGCGCTCCAGGCTCCGCGTTCCTTGCTCCGGGCTCGGGGTCAGTTCCAGGCCACGGGCTCAAGGCTCCGCACTCAAGACTCCGGACTCCAGAATCCGGGCTCGTGGTCTTTACCAGGCTACGGGCTCCAAGCTAAAGGCTCCAAGCTCTAGGCTCCAGGCTCTAGGCTGCAGGTTCCAGCCTCCAGGTTCCAGACTCAGGGTCAGTTCCAGGCTTTGGGCTCAAGGCTCCAGACTCCGCACTCAAGACTTCAGGCTCCGGCTTCGGGGTCATTTCAAGGCTCCGGGCTCCAGACTCCAGGCTCCAGGCTGCAGGCTGCAGGCTCCAGGCTCCAGGCTCCAGGCTCCAGGCTCCAGGCTCCAGGCTCCAGGCTCCAGGCACCAGGCACCAGCCTCGGGGTCAGTTCCAAATTCCGGTCTCCAGGCTTAAGGCAACAGGCTTTTGGCTCTGGGTGTGTTCCAGGCTTGGGGTTCAAAGCCCTGGGCTCAAGGCTCCGGGCTCCAGGCTTTGGGCTCGGGGTCTACTTCCAGGCTCAAGGCTCCAGGCTCAATGCTCCATGCTTTAAGCTCTGGGCTCCAGGCACCAGGGGCCAGGGGCCAGGCTCCAGGCTCAGGGCTCCAGGCTCCAGGCTCCAGGCTCCAGGCTCCAGGCTCCAGGCTCCAGGCTCCAGGCTCCAGGCTCCATGCTCCAGTCTTGGGGTCAGTTCCAGGCTCTGGGCTCCATGCTTCAGGCTCTGGGCTCAAGGCTCCAGGATCCAGTCTCCAGTCTCCGGGCTCCGGGCTCCGGGCTCCGGGCTCCGGGCTCCGGGCTCCAAGCTCCAGGCTCCGGGCATGGGGTCAGATCCAGGCTTTTGTCAGTTCCAGGCTCCGGGCTCGAGGCTCCAGTCTCTGATTCAGTTCCAGGCTCCAGGTTCAGGGCTCAAGGCTCCAGGCTCCAGGCTCCAGGCTCCAGGCACCAGGCTTCGGGCTCGGGGTCTTCTTTCAGGCTCCAGGCTCCAGGCATCAGGCTCCAAGCTCCAGGCTCCAAGCTCAAGGCTCCGGGATCTTGATCAGTTCTAGGCTATGGGCTAAAGGCTCCAGGTTCTGGGTTCTGGGTCAGTTCCAGGCTCCGGGCTCCGGGGTCATGGCTCTGCAATCAAGGATCCAGACTCCGGGCTTGGGGTCAGTTCCGTGCTCCGTGCTCCGGGCTCCGGGCTCCAGACTCCAGTCTTGGGTTCAGTCCCAGGCTCCAGGTTTAGGGGCTCCAGGCTCCAGGGGCTCCAGGCTCCAGGCTCCAGGCTCCAGGCTCCAGGCGCAGGGATCCAGGCTCCAGGCTCAGTGTCAGTTCCAGGCCCCGGTCTCCGGGCTCCAGGCTTTAGGCTCTGGGCTCGGGGTCAGTTCCAGGCTGCGGGCTCCAGGTTCCAGGCTCAAGACTCCATGTACAAGGCTCTAGGCTCCAGGCTCAAGACTCTGCGCTCAGTGCTCCGTGCTCGGGATCATTTCCAGACTCCAGGCTCCAGGCTCAAGGCTCAAGGCTCCAAGCTCCATGCTCAAGGCTCCAGGCTCATGGTCAGTTCCAGGCTAAAGTTTTCAGGCTCCAGGTTCTGGGTTCAGGGTCAGTTCAAGGCTCTGGGCTCCACGCTCCGGGGTCCAGGCTCTGTGATCAAGCCTCCAGGCTCCAGCCTTGGAGTCAGTTCAGGGCTCCAGGCTAAAACCTCAAGTTCAGTTCAAGGCTTCAAGTTCCAGGCTCCAGGCTCCAGGCTCCAGGCTCCAGGCTCCAGGCTCCGTGCTCCATGCTCTTGGCTCCAGGCTCCAGTTTTGGGGTCAGTTCCAGGCTCCGGGCTCCGGGCTCCAGGCTCCGTGCTCAAGGTTCCGTGCTCGGGTTCAGTTCCAGGCTCCGGGTCATCGTTCAAGGCTCGGGGTTAGTTTGAGGATCTGGGCTCCGGGCTCAAGTCTTTAAGCTCTGGGCTCTAGGCTCTGCACTCAAGGCTCTGTGCTCCAGGCTCCAGGCTCCAGGCTCCAACCTCCATGCTCCAGACTCCTGGCTCTTGGTCAGTTCCAGGCTCCGTGCTCAAGGCTATAGGTTCACGACTCCGGGGTCGGAGTCAGTTCCAGGCTCCAGGTTACAGGCTCCAAGCTCATGGCTCCGCACTAAAGGCTCTGGGCTCGGGATCAGTTCCAGGCAACAGGCTCCAGGCTCCAGGCTCCAGGTTTCGGGTTCAGGGTCAGTTCCAAGGCTTCGAGCTCTGGGCTAAAGTGTCCGCTATCCAGGATCCAGGCTCCGGGCTTAGGGTCAGTTCCAGGCTCCGGGCTCCGGGCTCCGGGCTCCGGGCTCCGGGCTCCAGGCTCCAGGCTCCAGGCTCCACTCTCGAGTTCAGTTCCAGGCTCCAGGTTCTTGGTTCCAGGCTCCAGGCTCCAGGCTAAAGGCTCTGGGCTCAAGGCTCCAGGCTTAGGCTTCCGGGCTCCAGGCTCCAGTTTCGGGGTCAGTTCCAGGCTCAGGTCTCAAGGATCAAGGCTCCGTGCTCCAGGCTCCTGGTTCCGGGCTCAGGGCTCGGGGTCAGATCCATGCTCTGGGTTCCAGGCTCCAGGCTCTTGGTCAGTTACAGGCTCCGGGCTCCAGGCTTCAGGCTCAGGGATCCAGGCTCCAGGCTCAGTGTCAGTTCCAGGACCTGGTCTCTGGGTGCTAGGCTTCAGGCTCCGGGCTCGGGGTCAGTTCCAGGCTGCGGGCTCCAGGCTCCAGTCACGGGGTCAGTTCCAGGCTCCGGGCTCCAGGATCCAGGCTCACAGCTACGTGCACAAGGCTCTGAGCTCCAGGCTCAAGACTCTGCGCTCAGTCCTCCAGGCTCGGGGTAAGTTCCAGGCTCCGGGCTCCAGGCTCCAGTCACGGGGTCAGTTCCAGGCTCCGGGCTCCAGGATCCAGGCTCACAGCTACGTGCACAAGGCTCTGAGCTCCAGGCTCAAGACTCTGCGCTCAGTCCTCCAGGCTTGGGGTAAGTTCCAGGCTCCGGGCTCAAGGCTTAAGGCTCTGGGCTCCAGGCTCCGGACTCTTGTTAAGTTCCACACTCTGGGCTCCAGGCTCCATGCTCCAGGTTCAGGGCTCCAGGCTCCAGGCTCCAGGCTCCAGGCTCCATTATCTGAGTTCCATGCTCAAGGATCGGGGTCAGTTCCAGTCTCCGGGCTCAAGGTTCCATGCTTGGGCTCAGTTCCATGCGCCGGGCTCAAGGCTCCAGGCTCTGGGCTCCAGGCTCAGGGCAAGGGGTCATTTCAAGACTCCGGGCTCTAGACTCCAGGCTCATGGCTCCAGACTTGGTGTCAGTTCCAGGCTCCGGGCTCTGGGCTCCGGGCTCAGGGCTCCAGTTTACAGGCTCTGGGCTCAATGCCCCAGGTGCTGTGCTCCTTCCTCTGGGCTCGGAGTATTTTCCAGGCTTCGGGATCAAGGTTTAAGGCTCCACATTTCGGGCTTGTGGTCAGTTCCAGGCTCCAGGCTTCAGGCTCCAGGCTTTGGGCTTGGGGTTATTTCTAGCCTCCGGGCTCAGGGCGTTAGGCTCGGGGTCTTCTTCCGGGTTTCAGGCTCCAGATTCCAGGCTCCAAGCTCCAGGCCTAAGGCTCCATGCTCATGGCTCCGCGCTCCAGGCTCTGGGCTCCGGGCTCCGGGCTCCCTGCTCCAGGCTCGTGGCTCCGCGTTCCAGGTTCCAGGCTCAAGGCTCCAGGCTGGAAATGACCCCAAGGTCATTTCCAGGCTACGTGCTCCAGGCTACGGTCTCCTTTTCGGTTCAAGTCTCAAGGCTCTGGGCTCCTAGCGCTGGGCTACGGGCTACAGGCTCACCTCAATGCCCAGACCTCTCGGTAAACCCATGTACCACACACTTCAGCACTGTTTGCGGTGGATCCGAGAACGGTGAAATCCCAGGCCCGGAAAGAATTGCACCAATCGTAAAACCATGTGGGGAAAACAAAACAAAACAAACAAAACAAAAAAAAAAAAAAATGAAAGAAGAAGAAGAAATTGACTTAGATTTCATTTTTTAGTGTTTCACACGAAAAGAAGCTGTTTTGATCACTTTGAAACTAGGATGTTTTTTTCTCAAAGAAAACTTCATGAACTGAAATGACTCGAACAATACAGTAATAAACCAATTATTTCTGACTTGTTTTTAGTTTTTTCCTTCTTTTCTGAGTAGAAGAGGCAAAAATGTAATTTTTGAGCGTTTCACGCGATAAGAAGCTGTTTTGGTCACTTTGAGACAAGGAATTTTTTTTTCTCAAAGAAATCTTCATGAACTGATAAGGATTCGAACAAAACAGCCATAAACTACTTATTTCTGACTTGTTTTTAGCGTTTTTCTACTTTTCAGAGAAGAAGAGGCAAAAATGTCATTTTTGAGCGTTTCAGACGATAAGAAGCTGTTTTGGTCACTTTGAGACAAGGATGTTTTTTCTCAGGCAGAACTTCATGATCTGAGAAGACTATGACAAAACAGAATTAAACCACTTATTTCTGACTTGTTTTTAGTGTTTTCTTTCTTTACTTAGTAGAGGAGGCAAAAATATCATTTTTCAGCGTTTCAGACGATAAGAAGCTTTTTTTGTCACGTTGAGAAAAGGATTTTTTTTTTTCTCAAGGAAATCTTCATGAACAAAACAGCCATTAAACACTTATTTCTGACTTTTTTTATGTGTGTGTTTTCATGCTTTTCTGACTATGTAGGTAAAAATGTCATTTTTGAGCGTTTTACCCAAGAAGCTGTTTTGGTCACTTTGAGACAACGATGTTTTTTCTCAAGCAGAACTTCATAATCATAGAAGACTTTAACAAAATAGTCATAAAACACTTATTTCTGACTTGTTTTTAGTGCTTTCCTTCTTTTCTGAGTAGAAGAGGCAAAAATGTCATTTTTCAGCGTTTCAGACGATAAGAAGCTGTTTTGGTCACTTTGACACAAGGATTTTTTTCTCAAAGAAAACTTCATGAACTGAAAAGACTATGACAAAAAAGACTGCGGTCAAGCCAGCTGACTCTTCTTTTTCCGCGGTCAAGCCAGCTGACTCTCCTTTTTACGAAGTCAGTCCAGCCGCTCCAACATTTCCAGTGCTCCCGTATTACACACTTTACGGTAAAAACACGGAGGCGGTTGAGAAAGTCAGCGCAAGGATGCTACAGCGTGGATCATCTTCCGGTTTTCAAAATAAAATGTGGGTTATTGATGGGCAATAAACAGACGTGTCAGTGTGATTCTTCACTGGTTTTTAACCATTCTATCGTCCGCGGTGACTTGCCGTACGTGTTTGCCGGCAGCGGTGATTCAGGATACACCCCAGACCCTTTGAACAGATTAAAACATTTTGTTTCAATCTCTTCAATGAATATTTATCTTGTATTGAGCTACAATGCTAACATTTACAATGTTAATTTCATTAAAAATAGGGAAATCATTCAAATGTAATAAAAAGAGGTGTAACTCAACCAGCCCATGGAGTACTACGATCCTGCAGTGATTTGGGGTAAATAGGTCACATGACCTGTAAGCTATTAAGCTAAAATGCTAATATTTACACTAAAAAATTCCTTAAAAATACCAACAGTGTTAAAACGTCACAAAAATGACCGTAACTCATTTAGCCAGTACCGTACTATGATCCTGCAGTGATTTTGGGTCAATAGGTCACATGACCTGCAAGCTATTGAGCTAAAATGCTAATATTTACATTAAAAAAAAATTAAAAATACCAAGTGTTAAAACGTCACAAAAATGACCGTAGCTCGTTCAGCCAGTACCGTACTAATATCCTGCAGTGATTTTGGGTCAATAGGTCACATGACCTGTAAGCTATTGAGCTAAAATGTTAATATTTACATTAAAAAATTCCTTAAAAATAGCAACAGTGTTAAAACATCACAAAAATGACCGTAACTCATTCAGCCAGTGCCGTACTACAATCCCGCAGTGATTTGGGGTCAATAGGTCACATGACTTGCAAGCTATTGAGCTAAAATGCTAATATTTACACTAAAAAATTCCTTAAAAATAGCAACAGTGTTAAAATGTCACAAAAATGACCGTAACTCATTCAGCAAGTACCGTACTACAATCCTGCAGTGATTTTGGGTCAATACCTCACATGACCTACAAGCTATTGAGCTAAAATGCTAATATTTACATTCAAAAAATCATTTAAAATACCAAAAGTGTTGAAACGTCAAAAAAATGACCGTAACTTATTTAGCCAGTACCGTATTACAATTCTGCAGTGATTTTGGGTCAATAGGTCACATGACCTGCAAGCTATTGAGCTAAAATGCTAATATTTACATTAAAAAAATCATTTAAAATGGTAACAGTGTTAAAACGTCACAAAAATTACCGTAACTCATTCAGCCAGTATCCTACTACAATTCTGCAGTGATTTGGGGTCAATAGGTCACATGACCTGCAAGCTATTGAGCTACAATGCTAATATTTACACTAAAAAATTCCTTAAAAATAGCAACAGTGTTAAAATGTCACAAAAATGACCGTAACTCATTCAGCCAGTACCGTATTATGATTCTGCAGTGATTTTGGGTCAATAGGTCACATGACCTGGAAGCTATTGAGCTAAAATGCTAATATTTACATTCAAAAAATCATTTAAAATGGCAACAGTGTTAAAACGTTACAAAAATGACCGTAACTCATTCAGCCAGTATCCTACTACAATCCTGCAGTGATTTTGGGTCAATAGCTCACATGACCTGCAAGCTATTGAGCTAAAATGCTAATATTTACACTAACAAATTCCTTAAAAATACCAACAGTGTTAAAATGTCACAAAAATGACCGTAACTCATTTAGTCAGTACCGTACTACAATTCTGCAGTGATTTTGGGTCAATCGGTCACATGACCTGGAAGCTATTGAGCTAAAATGCTAATATTTACACTAAAAAATTCCTTAAAAATACCAACAGTGTTAAAATGTCACAAAAATGACCGTAACTCATTTAGCCACTACCGTACTACAATTCTGCAGTGATTTTGGGTCAATCGGTCACATGACCTGGAAGCTATTGAGCTAAAATGCTAATATTTACATTAAAAAAATCATTTAAAATGGTAACAGTGTTAAAACGTCACAAAAATTACCATAACTCATTCAGCCAGTATCCTACTACAATTCTGCAGTGATTTTGGGTCAATAGGTCACATGACCTGCAAGCTATTGAGCTACAATGCTAATATTTACACTAAAAAATTCCTTAAAAATAGCAACAGTGTTAAAATGTCACAAAAATGACGATAACTCATTCAGCCAGTACCGTATTACGATTCTGCAGTGATTTTGGGTCAATAGGTCACATGACCTGCAAGCTATTGAGCTAAAATGCTAATATTTACACTAATAAATTCCTTAAAAATACCAACAGTGTTAAAATGTCACAAAAATGACCGTAACTCATTTAGCCAGTACCGTACTACAATTCTGCAGTGATTTTGGGTCAATCGGTCACATGACCTGGAAGCTATTGAGCTAAAATGCTAATATTTACATTTTTTTAGTGTAAATATTAGCATTTTAGCTCAATAGCTTGCAGGTTATGTGACCTATTGACCCAAAATCACTGCAGGATTGTAGTACAGTCCTGGCTGAATGAGATACGGTCATTTTTGTGACGTTTTAACACTGTTGCTATTTTTAATGATTTTTTTAGTGAAAATATTAGCATTTTAGCTCAATAGCTTGCAGGTCATGTGACCAATTGACCCAAAATCACTGCAGGATCGTAGTACAGTACTGGCTGAACGAGTTGCGGTCATTTTTGTGACATTTTAACACTGTTGGTATTTTTAAGGAATTTTTTATTGTAAATATTAGCATTTTAGCTCAATAGCTTCCAGGTCATGTGACCTATTGACCCAAAATCACTGCAGGATATTAGTACGGTACTGGCTGAACGAGTTACAGTCATTTTTATGATGTTTTAACACTGTTGCTATTTTGAAGGAATTTTTTAGTGTAAATATTAGCGTTTTAGCTCAATAGCTTCCAGGTCATGTGACCTATTGACCCAAAATCACTGCAGAATTTTAGTATGGTACTGGCTGAATGAGTTACGGTCATTTTAGTGATGTTTTAACACTGTTGCTATTTTTAATTATTTTTTAAATGTAAATATTAGCATTTTAGCTCAATAGCTTGCAGGTTATGTGACCTATTGACCCAAAATCACTGCAGGATTGTAGTACAGTCCTGGCTGAATGAGTTACGGTCATTTTTGTGACGTTTTAACACTGTTGCTATTTTTAATGATTTTTTTAGTGAAAATATTAGCATTTTAGCTCAATAGCTTGCAGGTCATGTGACCAATTGACCCAAAATCACTGCAGAATCGTAGTACAGTACTGGCTGAACGAGCTACGGTCATTTTTGTGACGTTTTAACACTGTTGGTATTTTTAATTTTTTTTTATTGTAAATATTAGCATTTTAGCTCAATAGCTTCCAGGTCATGTGACGTATTGACCCAAAATCACTGCAGGATATTAGTACGGTACTGGCTGAACGAGTTACAGTCATTTTTATGATGTTTTAACACTGTTGCTATTTTGAAGGAACTTTTTAGTGTAAATATTAGCGTTTTAGCTCAATAGCTTCCAGGTCATGTGACCTATTGACCCAAAATCACTGCAGGATTTTAGTATGGTACTGGCTGAATGAGTTACGGTCATTTTAGTGATGTTTTAACACTGTTGCTATTTTTAATTATTTTTTAAATGTAAATATTAGCGTTTTAGCTCAATAGCTTGCAGGTCATGTGAGGTATTGACCCAAAATCACTGCAGGATTTTAGTACAGTACTGGCTGAACGAGTTACGGTCATTTTTGTGATGTTTTAACACTGCTGGTATTTTTAAAGAATTTTTTAGTGTAAATATTAGCATTTTAGCTCAATAGCTTGCAGGTCATGTGACCTATTGACCCAAAATCACTGCAGGATATTAGTACGGTACTGGCTGAACGAGTTACAGTCATTTTTATGATATTTTAACACTGCTGCTATTTTTAAGGAATTTTTTTAGTGTAAATATTAGCATTTTAGCTCAATAGCTTCCAGGTCATGTGACCTATTGACCCAAAATCACTGCAGGATATTAGTACGGTACTGGATGAACGAGTTACAGTCATTTTTATGATGTTTTAACACTGTTGCTATTTTGAAGGAACTTTTTAGTGTAAATATTAGCGTTTTAGCTCAATAGCTTCCAGGTCATGTGACCTATTGACCCAAAATCACTGCAGGATTTTAGTACGGTACTGGCTGAATGAGTTAAGGTCATTTTAGTGATGTTTTAACACTGTTGCTATTTTTAATTATTTTTTAAATGTAAATATTAGCGTTTTAGCTCAATAGCTTGCAGGTCATGTGAGGTATTGACCCAAAATCACTGCAGGATTTTATTACGGTACTGGCTGAACGAGTTACGGTCATTTTTGTGATGTTTTAACACTGCTGGTATTTTTAAAGAATTTTTAGTGTAAATATTAGCATTTTAGCTCAATAGCTTGCAGGTCATGTGACCTATTGACCCAAAATCACTGCAGGATATTAGTACGGTACTGGCTGAACGAGTTACAGTCATTTTTATGATATTTTAACACTGCTGCTATTTTAAGGAATTTTTTTAGTGTAAATATTAGCATTTTAGCTCAATAGCTTCCAGGTCATGTGACCTATTGACCCAAAATCACTGCAGGATATTAGTACGGTACTGGATGAACGAGTTACAGTCATTTTTATGATGTTTTAACACTGTTGCTATTTTGAAGGAACTTTTTAGTGTAAATATTAGCGTTTTAGCTCAATAGCTTCCAGGTCATGTGACCTATTGACCCAAAATCACTGCAGGATTTTAGTACGGTACTGGCTGAATGAGTTACGGTCATTTTAGTGATGTTTTAACACTGTTGCTATTTTTAATTATTTTTTAAATGTAAATATTAGCGTTTTAGCTCAATAGCTTGCAGGTCATGTGAGGTATTGACCCAAAATCACTGCAGGATTTTAGTACGGTACTGGCTGAACGAGTTACGGTCATTTTTGTGATGTTTTAACACTGCTGGTATTTTTAAAGAATTTTTTAGTGTAAATATTAGCATTTTAGCTCAATAGCTTGCAGGTCATGTGACCTATTGACCCAAAATCACTGCAGGATATTAGTACGGTACTGGCTGAACGAGTTACAGTCATTTTTATGATATTTTAACACTGCTGCTATTTTTAAGGAATTTTTTTAGTGTAAATATTAGCATTTTAGCTCAATAGCTTGCAGGTCATGTGACCTATTGACCCAAAATCACTGCAGGATATTAGTACGGTACTGGATGAACGAGTTACAGTCATTTTTATGATGTTTTAACACTGTTGCTATTTTGAAGGAACTTTTTAGTGTAAATATTAGCGTTTTAGCTCAATAGCTTCCAGGTCATGTGACCTATTGACCCAAAATCACTGCAGGATTTTAGTACGGTACTGGCTGAATGAGTTAAGGTCATTTTAGTGATGTTTTAACACTGTTGCTATTTTTAATTATTTTTTAAATGTAAATATTAGCGTTTTAGCTCAATAGCTTGCAGGTCATGTGAGGTATTGACCCAAAATCACTGCAGGATTTTATTACGGTACTGGCTGAACGAGTTACGGTCATTTTTGTGATGTTTTAACACTGCTGGTATTTTTAAAGAATTTTTTAGTGTAAATATTAGCATTTTAGCTCAATAGCTTGCAGGTCATGTGACCTATTGACCCAAAATCACTGCAGGATATTAGTACGGTACTGGCTGAACGAGTTACAGTCATTTTTATGATATTTTAACACTGCTGCTATTTTTAAGGAATTTTTTTAGTGTAAATATTAGCATTTTAGCTCAATAGCTTCCAGGTCATGTGACCTATTGACCCAAAATCACTGCAGGATATTAGTACGGTACTGGATGAACGAGTTACAGTCATTTTTATGATGTTTTAACACTGTTGCTATTTTGAAGGAACTTTTTAGTGTAAATATTAGCGTTTTAGCTCAATAGCTTCCAGGTCATGTGACCTATTGACCCAAAATCACTGCAGGATTTTAGTACGGTACTGGCTGAATGAGTTACGGTCATTTTAGTGATGTTTTAACACTGTTGCTATTTTTAATTATTTTTTAAATGTAAATATTAGCGTTTTAGCTCAATAGCTTGCAGGTCATGTGAGGTATTGACCCAAAATCACTGCAGGATTTTAGTACGGTACTGGCTGAACGAGTTACGGTCATTTTTGTGATGTTTTAACACTGCTGGTATTTTTAAAGAATTTTTTAGTGTAAATATTAGCATTTTAGCTCAATAGCTTGCAGGTCATGTGACCTATTGACCCAAAATCACTGCAGGATATTAGTACGGTACTGGCTGAACGAGTTACAGTCATTTTTATGATATTTTAACACTGCTGCTATTTTTAAGGAATTTTTTTAGTGTAAATATTAGCATTTTAGCTCAATAGCTTGCAGGTCATGTGACCTATTGACCCAAAATCACTGCAGGATTGTAGTACGGTACTGGCTGAACGAGTTACAGTCATTTTAGTGATGTTTTAACACTGTTGATATTTTTTAATGATTTTTTTAGTGAAAATATTAGCATTTTAGCTCAATAGCTTGCAGGTCATGTGACCTATTGACCCAAAATCACTGCAGGATTGTAGTACGGTACTGGCTGAATGAGTTATGGTCATTTTTGTGACGTTTTAACACTGTTGCTATTTTTAAGGAATTTTTTTATGTAAATATTAACATTTTAGCTCAATAGCTTACAGGTCATGTGACCTATTGACCCAAAATCACTGCAGGATATTAGTACGGTACTGGCTGAAAGAGCTACGGTCATTTTTGTGATGTTTTAACACTGTTGGTATTTTTTATTTTTTTTTAAATGTAAATATTAGCATTTTAGCTTAATAGCTTACAGGTCATGTGACCTATTTACCCCAAATCACTGCAGGATCGTAGTACTCCATGGGCTGGTTGAGTTACACCTCTTTTTATTACATTTGAATAATTTCCCTATTTTTAATGAAATTAACATTGTAAATGTTAGCATTGTAGCTCAATACAAGATAAATATTCATTGAAGAGATTGAAACAAAATGTTTTAATCTGTTCAAAGGGTCTGGGGTGTATCCTGAATCACTGCTGCCGGCAAACACGTACGGCAAGTCACCGCGGACGATAGAATGGTTAAAAACCAGTGAAGAATCACACTGACACGTCTGTTTATTGCCCATCAATAACCCACATTTTATTTTGAAAACCGGAAGATGATCCACGCTGTAGCATCCTTGCGCTGACTTTCTCAACCACCTCCGTGTTTTTACCGTAAAGTGTGTAATACGGGAGCACTGGAAATGTTGGAGCGGCTGGACTGACTTCGTAAAAAGGAGAGTCAGCTGGCTTGACCGCGGAAAAAGAAGAGTCAACTGGCTTGACCGCAGTCAAAAAAGCCATAAACCACTTATTTCTGACTTGCTTTTCGTTTTTTTCTACTTTTCAGAGTAGAAGAGGCAAAAATGTCATTTTTGAGCGTTTCAGACGTTAAGAAGCTGTTTTGGTCACTTTGAGAGAAAGATGTTTTTTGTCAAGCAGAACTACATAATCATAGAAGACTTTAACAAAATAGTCATAAAACACTTATTTCTGACTTGTTTTTAGTGCTTTCCTTCTTTTCTGAGTAGAAGAGGCAAAAATGTCATTTTTCAGCGTTTCAGACGACAAGTAGCTGTTTTTGTCGCTTTTAGACAAGGATGTTTTTTTCTCAAGGAAAACTTCATGAACTGATAAGACTTGAACAAAACAGCCATAAAACACTCATTTCGTACTTCTCTTTAGTGTTTTCATGCTTTTCTGACAATATAGGTAAAAATGTCATTTTTCAGCGTTTCAGACGATAAGAAGCTGTTTTGGTCACTTTGACACAAGGATTTTTTTTTTCCTCAAAGAAAACTTCATGAACTGAAAAGACTATGACAAAAAAGCCATAAACCACTTAATTCTGACTTGCTTTTCGTTTTTTTCTACTTTTCAGAGGAGTAGAAGAGGCAAAAATGTCCTTTTTGAGCGTTTCAGACGATAAGAAGCTGTTTTGGTCACTTTGAGACAAGGATGTTTTTTGTCAAGCAGAACTTCATAATCATAGAAGACTTTAACAAAATAGTCATAAAACACTTATTACCTCCGCCAAGGAGGTTATGTTTTTGCCAGGGTTTGTTTGTTTGTCTGTCTGTCTGTCTGTCTGTCTGTCTGTTTGTTTGTTTGTTTGTCTGTCTGTCCGTTAGTGTGCAACATAACTCAAAAAGTTATGGACAGATTTGGATGAAATTTTCAGGGTTTGTTGGAAATGGGATAAGGAAGAAATGATTAAATTTTGGTGGTGATCGGGTGGGGGGGCCCACGGGGGGGGCCACTGATCAGCCTTGGCGGAGGTCTGCGCTCTCCGAGTGCTTCTAGTTTTATTTTTATTTTGACTATCAAAAAAACAAAAAACATGATTTCAATCAATTACTCTCTGGCCATGTGAACTGAAGACAAAACTTGACTCAAAAACACTTCCTTTACTAAAACCTATGCACCATATATGAATGGAGAAACTCATTCACAATCAATATTTTACATGAAGCAAACAGGTATATTTTGTTGATCAGGAAAGGTCTCCAGAGGAATAATCTAGATTTTTATTTTTTATTTTTTATTTATACATTTTTCATGATTTTCAGGCAGCAAAACTTCACATAACTTAATTACCTACCTTACCGCCAAGGAGGTTATGTTTTTGCCAGGGTTTGTTTGTCTGTTTGTTTGTTTGTTTGTTTGTTTGTCTGTCCGTTAGTGTGCAACATAACTCAAAAAGTTATGGACAGATTTGGATGAAATTTTCAGGGTTTGTTGGAAATGGGATAAGGAAGAAATGATTAAATTTTGGTGGTGATCGGGGGTGGGAGGGCCCACGGGGGGCGCCACTGATCAGCCTTGGCGGAGGTCTGCGCTCTCCGAGTGCTTCTAGTTTCTGACTTGTTTTTTGTGCTTTCCTTCTTTTCTGAGCAGAAGAGGCAAAAATGTCATTTTTCAGCGTTTCAGACGATAAGTAGCTGTTTTTGTCACTTTTAGACAAGGATGTTTTTTTTCTCAAGGAAAACTTCATGAACTGATAAGATTTGAACAAAACAGCCATTAAACACTTATTTCTTACTTGTTTTTAGTGTTTTCATGCTTTTCTGACTATATAGGTAAAAATGTCATTTTTGAGCGTTTTACACAAGAAGCTGTTTTGGTCACTTGGAGACAAGGATGTTATTTCTCAAGCAGAACTTCATTATCTGAGAAGACTTTAACAAAATAGTCATAAAACACTTATTTCTGACTTGTTTTTAGTGTTTTTCTACGTTTCAGAGTAGAAGAGGCAAAAATGTCATTTTTGAGCGTTTCAGACGATAAGAAGCTGTTTTGGTCACTTTGAGACAAGTATGTTTTTTCTCAAGCAGAACGCCGTGATCTGAGAAGACTTTGACAAACAGCCATGAAACACTTATTTCTGATTTGTTTTTAGTGTTTTCCTTCTATTCTGAGTAGAAGAGGAAAAAATGTCATTTTTGAGCGTTTCAGACGATAAGAAGCTGTTTTTGTCACTTTGAGACAAGGAATTTTTTTTCTCAAAGAAAACTTCATGAACTGAAAAGACTCGAACAAAAAAGCCATAAACCACTTATTTCTGACTTGCTTTTCGTTTTTTTTCTACTTTTCAGAGTAAAAGAGGCAAAAATGTCATTTTTGAGCGTTTCAGAGGATAAGAAGCTGTTTTGGTCACTTTGAGACAAGGATGTTTTTTGTCAAGCAGAACTTCATAATCATAGAAGACAAAATAGTCATAAAACACTTATTTCTGACTTGTTTTTAGTGCTTTCCTTCTTTTCTGAGTAGAAGAGGCAAAAATGTCATTTTTCAGCGTTTCAGACGAAAAGTAGCTTTTTTTTTGTCACTTTTAGACAAGGATGTTTTTTCTCAAGGAAAACTTCATGAACTGATAAGACTTTAACAAAATAGCCATTAAACACTTATTTCTGACTCTTCTTTTACTGTTTTCATGCTTTTCTGACTATATAAGTAAAAATGTCATTTTTGAGCGTTTTTACACAAGAAGCTGTTTTGGTCACTTGGAGACAAGGATGTTTTTTCTCAAGAAGAACTTCACTATCTGAGAAGACTATGAAAAAACAGCCATAAACAATTTATCTCTGACTTGTTTTTAGTTTTTTCTTTCTTTACTGAGTAGAAGAGGAAAAAATGTCATTTTTGAGCGTTTCAGACGATAAGAAGCTGTTTTTGTCACTTTGAGACAAGGATGTTTTTTCTTAAGCAGAACTTCATGAAACAAGAAGACTATGACAAAACAGCCATAAACCATTTATTTCTTACTTGTTTTTAGTGTTTTCTTTCTTTACTGAGTAGAAGAGGCAAAAATGTCATTTTGAGCGTTTCAGACGATAAGAAGCTGTCTTTGTCACTTTGAGACAAGGATGTTTTTTTTCTCAAGCAAAACTTCATGAACTGATAAGACTCGAACAGAAATGCCATAAACCAGTTATTTCTGACTTGTCTTTAGCATTTCTCTACGTTTCCGAGTAGAAGAGGCAATAATGTCATTTTTTAGTATGTCACGCGATAAGAAGCTGTTTTTGTCATTGTGAGACCAAAATGAGATTGCCATAGCACATCTACAAAACAGCCATAAACCACTTATTTCTTACTTGTTTTCTTAATTTTCTGACTAGACTGGTAAAATGTCATTTTTGAACCTTTCACGCAAGCAGAAGCTTTTACGGTCACTTTTGAGACGACGATTTTATTTCTCAAGTAGAACTTCATCATTTTTCCGTTGACAAACAGCCATAAACCACTTATATTCTTTCGTGTTTGTACTGTTTTCTTGCATTTCTAAATAGAGAAGGAAACAATGTCGTTTTTGAGCGTTTCACACGAAAATAAACGCTTTGAAACAAGGATGTTTTTTCTCAAGCAGAACGTCATGATACGACTTTGACAAAATAGCCACTTATTCCTGACTTGTTTTTAATATTTTTCTGCTTTTCTGAGTAGAGCCAGTAAAAATGTCATTTTTGAGAGTTTCACTTCAAGAGAAGCTGTGGGACTTTTCAATTTTTCCAGCCTTTGTCTTACTTTGTTTTTTTTTTGTTTTTTTCAAAGATAGAACCCTGGTTGGCCTAACCCCCTTTTTTCTTTTTTTTTTTTCTGTCTCGCTCCCCGTCTCTTCTTTCCAGCATCCTTAAAGTAGCACACTGAGTTCTGTCATTTTTCAGTCTACCCCAGTGGAGACGGAAGTCTTCCCCACACTGAAAAAAACCCAGGGGTTAGAACTCTGCTCCTTCTGGCCTAGTCTGACTTTTTTTCTGTCTGTCTCCCCCTCTTTTCTCTCCAGCATCCTTAAAGCTTCACACTTAGTTCTGGCATTTTTCAAACCACCCCGTGGAGATGTAATGCTGCCTCACATTGCAGCCACACACTATAGTGGAAGAACTCTGTCCATGGTCCTGATTCTTTGTCTTTCTTTCTCTCTCGCTCTCTCTCTCGCTCTCTCTCTCCCTCTTTCCTCCAAGCCCCTTAAAGCTGCACAATGGCATGCATGGACGTGGAAGATCACTGGTAAATGTCGCACTGACCCTTGTCAGGGTTTGACCGGGACGGCTGGTGGACGGTGTGGACTCTGTCTGTTTTTCCAGCCTGTGGAGGACATTGTTATTTTTCCAAAGACAGAACACCAGTTAGCCTAACCCCTTTTTTAACCTCCGGTTCTTCTGTCATCTGGAGCTGGATAACGATAAAACAGTAAATGTCATTTTTGAGCGTTTCACTTCGAGAAGCTGTGGGACTTTTCCTCATCTGAAGCTGGAAACCTAATCTCCAGGATCCAGGCTCCGGGCTCCAGGCTCCAAGCTCTTGACTCGGGGTCTTTACAAGGCTTCGTGTCCCGGCTCCAGGCTCCCGGCTCCTTGCTCCGGGCTCCAAGGCTTCAAACCAAGGTTCGGTTCTCGGGGTTTGTTCCAGGCTCCGCGCTCCAGGCTCCACGTTCCCTGCGCAGGGCTCCGGGTTCGTGGTCATTTTTAGGCTCAGGGCTCCAAGGTCCGGACTTGGGGTCAGTTCCAGTCTCCAGGCTCAAGGCTCACGGCTCCAGGCTCACGGCTCTAGGCATGGGGTCAGTTCAAAGTTGTGGGATCCATGTTTCAGGCTCCAGGCTTCTGGCTCGGGGTAAGTCCCAGACTCCGGGTTCCACGCCTTGGGCTCAAGGCTCTGGGCACGGGTTATTTCCAGGCTCCGGGCTCCAGGCTTTGGGCTTTTGGTGTTCTTCCAGGCAAGGTTATTATTCTTAATGAAAATGAACGAATTGACGAAAACTAAAATTGAAAAAAACATTTTCGTCAACTGAAATAAATAAGAACTCTAATTAAAAGAAAGAAATGATAACTAACTGAAACTGTATTGTGTGGTTCCAAAACTAACTAAAACTTATAAAAAATTATGTGTAAAATTCCCTTCGTTTTCATCTTTGTAAATGTCGGATTGATATCAAATTGCTAAATTTCGCTCCAGCAGTTTGAGCTTGCAGCACCATACGACACTACACAGTCTGTCATGTATGGTCACTTGTGGTTTCCAGTCGTCTTCTCGTCCTCACTCTACCTGGAACATACAGACTAAAGCTGGAACACAGCAGCACAGTCCTGTCTGGGATTTACTTTAGTGATGAGTGGGGTCGTTCTTTTATTTTTTTTGTTTGTTTTTGGGTTTTTTTGCCGCGCTCACTGTGTGTGCGCGTGAGTGACAGAGACAGAGTGGAGCTAAACGACAGAGTCAGTGTTTAACTAGCATCCAGGTAAAAACTGGAGAGATTATCACCATGAAAAGGCCTTCCAAGGCCTTAACTGCACGGTTTAGAAGAGGAGAAAAGAGGAGGATGAAAACTAATCCAATTACAGATGTATGGAACCTTTTATAATGTTAAAAAATGTTTGATGTTACTAGCTAAAGCTAGCTGAACAGAAATGAAGCAAAGTTGGCTAACAACGGAACTGTAGATGATTAAGATATGAGATATATGCTAAGGTCTGGTTTATGAACGGGGTTATATATGTTTATCTAGGTTTCTATCTGGTTTAACTGCTGGTTAGGTGGTTTATATGTTTCTGTCTGGTTTAACTGCTGGCTGCTTTGTGCAACTCCTCTCACGCTTTGCACATCATTGTTTTCACGTCATTTACTTCAATTTTTTTCATTTTATTTTTGTATGGATCACACACACACCCCCAACCTGCTATAGGGTATTTATACATCGTAATGTATATGTGTTTGTGTCTCTGCTCAGTCAATGAGCTGCCCTAACCCGACCCCCAAATAAAGTGTCCAGAATAACCCGCTGATTCGCGCCGCACTAATTTCTTTGAATAGGATGGTGAGGAAGATAAAATATATGACATAACTAATACTGAACAAAACTAAACTAAAACTAAGCATTCAGAAAACAATGATAACTAATAAAAACTAGCAAGCATGCTCTAAAAACTAATTAAAACTAACTGAAAAAGAGGAGAAAAAAAAGTAAAAAACTAAATAAACCGAAAATATAATTAAAAATCCAAAACTATTCTAACCTTGCTTCCAGGCTCCTGGCTCCATCCTCCCGGCTCAAAGCTCCAGGCTAAGGATCAGTTCCAGGCTCCGGTCTCAAGGCCCCAGGTACCGGGTTCGGGGTCAGTTCCAAGCTCGAAGCTCCGGGCTCCAGGCTCGGCAATACAGAATCCAGGCTCCGGGCTCGGGGTCAGATCCAGGCTCTGGACTCTGGGCTCCAGGCTCCAGGCTCCGGGCTCCGGGCTCCCGGCTTCCGGCTCCCGGCTCCCGGCTCCATTTTGGAGTTCAGTTCATGTCTCGCGGTTACTGGCTCCATGCTCCAGGGTCTGGGCGCCAGGCTTTGGGCTCTGGATCTTTTTCCAGGCTCCAGATTCAAGGCTCCAGGCTCCAAACTCCAGGCTCCGTGCTCATGATTATGGGCTTGTGAACAGTTCCAGGCTCCAGGCTTCAGGCTCCAAGCTCAAGGCTCCAGGCTCAAGGCTCCAGGCTCAAGGCTCCAGGATCAGGGTTCGGGGTCAGTTTAAGTCTCCTGGCTCCAGGCTCCGTGATCCAGGCTTTGGGCTCATGTCTTCTTCCAATCTCAAGACTCAAGGCTCCTTGCTCCAGGCTCAAGGCTCCAGACAGGGGGGCCGGGTCTGAGTTCTGATTTCCTGGCTTCAGGCTCCAGGCTTCCTGCTCGGTGTAAGTTCCATGCTTGGGGTTTCATGCCCAGGGCTCCAGGCTCCGGGCACGGGTTTTTTTTCCAGGCTCCGGGCTCCAGGCTTTGGGTTCGGGGTCTTCTTCCAGGCTCAAGGCTCCAGGCTCCAAGGCTGACAGGTCAAGGCTCAAAACTCCAGGTTTCTGGGCTCGGGATCAGTTCAAGGCTTCGGGTTCCAGGACCCAGGTTTCGTGTTTGGGGTGTATTCCAAGTTTCTGTGCTCGGGGTCAGTTCCAGGCTTTGGGCTCCAGGCTTCAGGCACACGGCTCCATGCTACGGGCTCCAGACTTGGAGTAAGTTCCACGGTTCGGGCTCCAGGCTCAGGGATCAAGGCTCCATGTTCATGGTCAGTTCAAGGCTCAGGGTTCTTTTCTCCGGGCTCAGGGTCAGTTCGAGTATCTAGGTTCCGGGCTCCAGTCTTTAAGCTCTGGTCTCTAGACTCTGCGCTCTAGGCTCCAGGCTCAAGACTCCAGGCTCCATGCTCATGCTCCAGGCTCAAGGCTCAAAGCTCAAAGCTCCATGCTCGGGGCTCCAGGCTCCGAGCTAAAGTTTCATTTTTCAGGGTCAGTTCCAGGCTCCGTGTTCCACGCTCCATGTTCCGGGCACAGGGCTCCGGGCTTGTGGTCATTTCTTGGCTCCAGGCTCCAAGGTCCAGACTTAAGGTCAGTTCCAGGCTTTGGGCTCCAGGCTTAAGGCACACGTCTCCATGCTACAGGCTCCAGGCTTGGAGTAAGTTCCAGGGTTCGGGCTCCAGGCTCAGGGATATAGGTTCCATGTTCATGGTCAGTTCAAGGCTAAGGTTTCTTTTCTCCGGGCTCGGGGTCAGTTCGAGTATCTGGGTTACGGGCCCCAGTCTTTAAGCTCTGGTCTCTCGACTCTGCGCTCTAGGCTCCAGACTCCAGGCTCCAGGCTCTAGGCTACAGGCTCAATGCTCCATGCTCCATGCTCAAGGTTCCAGGCTCCAGGCTCAAAGCTCCATGCTCTGGGCTCAAGGCTCCAGGCTCCAGGCTCCAGGCTCCAGGCTCCAGGATCCAGGCTCAAAGCTCCAAGCTCTGGGCATTGGATCAGTTCAAGGCTCCGGGCTCCAGGACCCAGGTTTCAGGTTCGGGGTGTATTCCATTCCAGCCCATCAGGCTCCAGGCTCAAGCATTCGGGCATTGGGTCAGGTCCAAGTTCCAGTCTCCAGGCTTCAGGCTCAACTCTCAAGGCTTCGGGCTCGGGGTAGGTTCCATGCACGGGATTCTATTCCCTGGGCTCCATGCTCCTGGAACGGGGTCATTTCCGTGCTCTGGGCTCAAAAATCCAGGCTCCAGACTCCGGGTCAGTTCCAGGCTCAGGGCTCCAGGCTCCAGGCTCCAAGCTCCTGGCTCCAGGCTCCGGGCTGCTGGCTCTAGGGTCCGGGCTCCAGGCTCCAGAGCCAGAGGTAGGGCTCCAGGTTGAGGCTCAGTTCCAGGGTTCAGGTTAGGGCTGAGGCCAGGGTTAGGGCTCCAGGCTCGGGCTCAGTTCCAGGATTAGGGTTAGGGCTAAGTTCCAAGACCAGGTTTAGGGCTCCAGGCTTAGGCTTAGTTCCAGGGTTAGGGTTAGGGCTTTGGCCAGGGTCAGGTTTAGGGCTCCAAGTTCGTGCTCAGTTCCAGACTCCAGGCTCCAGGCTAAAGACTAAAGGCTCAAGGCTCCGGGCTCTGGGCTCTGGGCTCCAGGCTCCGGGCTCTGGAGTTCAGACTCTGCACTCCTGTCTCCGTGTTCCTTGCTCCAGGCTCGGGGTCAGTTCCAGGCTCCGGGCTCAAGGCTCCGCACTTCGGGCTCCGGGCTCCAGAATCCCAGCTTTTGGTCTTTTCCAGGCTCCAGACTAAAGGCTCCAGACTTCAGGCTTGGGTCAGTTCCAGGCTCCAGGCTCCAGGCTCCGTGGTCAGGGTCATTTCCATGCTCTGGGCTCCAGGCTCAAAGCTCTTGGCTCAGGGTCAGTTCCAGGCTCAAGGCTCCAGGCTCCGGGAACCGGGCTCTAGGCTCCATGCTCCGGGCGCCGGGCTCCAGGCTCCAGGCTCCAGGCTCCATGCTCCAAGCTCCGTGCTCTAGACTCCGGGCTCCAAGCTCAGGATCAGTTCCAGGCTCTGGGTTCTAGCCTCCTGCATCTAGGCTCTGCACTCAAGGCTCCGGGCTCAAGGCTCAATGCACGGGGTCATTTCTTGGCTCCGGTCTCCAATGTCCAGACTAGGGGTCAGTTCCAGGCTCCGGGCTCAAGGCTCCTGGTTCCGAGCTCAGGGCTCCGGGCTTGTGGTCAGTTCCATGCTCTGGGCTGAAGGCTCCAACCTCTAGGCTAGGGCTCAGTTCCGGGCACCGGGCTCCAGGCTACGCAATCTAGGATCCAGGCTTCAGGCTCGGGGTCAGTTCCAGGCTCTGGGCTCAAAGCTCTCTTCTCGGGTTCAGTTCCACTCTCAGGGTTCCTGGCTCCAGGGTCTGGGCTCCAGGCTTTGGGCTCGGGGTCTTCTTCCAGGCTCCAGGCTCTCGCCTCCAAGTTCCATGCTCAGAACTCCAGGCTACGGGCTTGTAATCACTTCCAGGGTCCGGGCTCCAGGCTCCAGGTTCAGGTTTCGGGGTCAGTTCCAGGCTCTTGGCTCAAGGCTCTGCGATCCAGGCTTTGTGCTCGGTGTCTTTTTCCAGTCTCCAGACTCTGGGCTCGGGTTCAGTTCCAGGCTCTGGGCTCCAGGCTCCGGGCTCTGGGCTCCGGGCTCCGGGCTCGTGGCTCAGTGATACAGGATCTGCTCTCCAGGCTTTTGGATCCGGGCTCAGGGCTCTGGATTTTGGATCAGTTCAATTCTCTGGGCTCAAGGCTCCAGCCTCTAGACTCGGGGTAAGATCCAGGCTCCTGGCACCGTGCTTCATGCTCCAGGCTTTGGACGAAAGGCTCATGGTTCAAGGCTCCAGCCTCAAGGCTCCAGGGTGAAAACTCAGGGTCAAGGGTCCTGGTTCCATGTTTGGGGTCAGTTCCAAGCTCCGGGCTCCAGGCTCAAGACTCCAAGCTCCATGATCAAGGCTCAAGGCTCTGGGTCAGTTCCAGAATCTAGGCACCGGGATCTAGGCTCCAGGTTCAAGGCTCCATGCTTCAAGCTCTTGGCTCCAGGCTCCAGGAACCAGGCTCAAGGCTCGGGGTCAGTTCCAGGCTCCGGGCTCCAGGCTTCAGGCTCCGGGCTCCAGGGTCGGGGCTCAGTATCATTTCCAGGCTCTGGGCTCCAGGTTCCAGGCTCCGCGCTCCAGGCTCTGGGCTCCATTTTCCAGGCTCCAGGCTCCTTTCATGGGGTCAGTTCAAAGTTCTGGGATCCAGGCTTCAGGTACCAGGCTTCGGGTTATTTCCAGTCTCCGGGCTCCAGGCTTTGGGTCTTCTTCCAGGCTCCAGACTCCATGCTCCATGCTCCCGGCTCAAAGCTCCAGGCAAAAAGCTCATGGCTCCAGGCTTGGGATCACTTCCAAGCTCCGGGCTCCAGGGCCCAGGTTCCGGGTAGGGGGTCACTTCCAAGCTCGAAGAACCGGGCTAGAGGCTCCGCAATCCAGGATCCAGGCTCCGAGTTTTGGGTCAACTCCAGGCTCAGGGCTCCAGGCTTAATTCTGGGGTTCAGTTCCAGTCTCGAGGTTTCTGGCCCCAGGCTTTGGGCTCGTGGCTTTGGGCTCGGGGTCTTCTTCCAGTCTCCAGACTCCAGGCACAAGGCTCCAAGCTCCAAGCTCCGTGCTCCAGGCTTTGGGCTCATGATCAGTTTCTGGCTGTGGGCTCCAGGTTCAGGGTTTGGGGTCAGTTCTAGGCTCCTGGCTCCAGGCTCCGCGATATAGGCTTCGGGCTCAATGTCTTCTTCAAAGCTCTAGACTCCAGGCTCCAGGCACACGGCTTCAGGCACACGGCTTCAGGCACACGGCTCCATGCTACGGGCTCCAGGCTTGGAGTAAGTTCCAGGGTTCGGGCTCCAGGCTCAGGGATCAAGGCTCCATGTTCATTGTCAGTTCAAGGCTCAGGGTTCTTTTCTCCGGGCTGGGGTTCAGTTCGAGTATCTGGAATCCGGGCTAGATTCTTTAGGCTCTGGGCTCCGTGCATCAGGATATGTGCTCAAGGCTCCAAGCTCCAAGCTCCAGGTTCGATGCTCCAGGCTCCAGACTCTTGGTCAGTTCCAGGCCAAGTGCTCAGTGCTATAGGTTCCAGACTCCAGGCTTGGGGTTTGTTCCAGGCTCCGGGGTCCAGGCTCAAGTCTCCAGGCTCAAGGCTCCAAGCTCCTGGTTTTGATCTCCGTGCTCCGGGCTCTGGGAACGGGGTCATTTCCACGCTCCGAGCTCCAGAATCAAGGCCGTATGCTCCGGACTTGGGGTCAGTTCCAGGCTCCGGGCTCCAGGCTTCAGGCTCCGATCTCACGGCTCAATGCTCCGAGCTCCTAGCTCCAGGCTTGGGGTAAGTTCAAGGGTTCGGGCTCCAGGCTCAGTGATCAAGGCTCCATGTTCATGGTCAGTTCAAGGCTCCGGGTTCTTTTCTCCGGGCTCGGGGTCAATTCGAGTATCTGGGTTCCGGGCTCCAGTCTTTAAGCTCTGGGCTCTAGACTCCGTGCTCTAGGCTCCATGCTCCAGGCTCCATGCTCCAGGCTCCAGGCTATAGGGTCCTGACTCCAGGCTCCAGACTCCGGGCTCTAGGCTCCATGCTTCAAGCTCTTGGATGCACGCTCTAGGTTCAGGGTCAGTTCCAGGCTCCGGGCTCCATGCTCCGGGGTCAGGGCTCAAGACTCCTGGATCCAGGCTTAGGGCTCCAAGCTCCAGGTTCAAGGCTCTAGGCTCCAGGGTCTTGGTCAGTAACAGGCTCCAAGCTATCAGCTCCAGACTCCAGTCTCCAGATCAGTTCCAGGCTCCGGTCTAAAGGATCCAGGCTCCGCACTCCAAGCTCTTCGTTCCAGGCAAAGGGCTTGGGGTCAGTTCCATGCTAAGGGCTCCAAGCTCCAGCCTCTAGGCTCGGGGTAAGTTACAAGGGCTCTGGGCTCCAACCTCAAAGCTCCAGGCTCCATTCTCCGGTTTCCAGAATCCTGGCTTGGGTTAAGTTCCAGGCTCCGGGCTCAGGGCTAAAGCCTCCTGTCTCCAGTCTTCACGTTCCAGGCTCCCTGCTCAAGGCTCAAGGCTCCACCCTCAAGGCTCCAGGCTCAAGGCTTCGGGCTTTGTGTCACTTCTATTCTCCGGGTTCAAGGTACCGGGTTCCAGGTTCCCCTTTCAGGGTTATTTCGAGGCTCCGGTATCCAGAATTTTGGACTCGGTGTCAGTTCCAGGCTCCAGGCTCCAGGTTCAGTGCACAAGGCTCCAGGTTCCAGACTCCGTGCTCTAGGATCCGGGATCGGGGTCAGTTCTAGGCTCTGGGCTCAATGCTATCGGATCAGGGTCAGTTTGTGGCTCCGGGCTCCGGTTTCCAGGGTCCGGGCTCCAGGCTCAAGGCTCCAGGCTCAAGGCTCCAGGCTCCAAGCATCAGACTCCAGGCACCGCGCTCCTTCCTCAGGGATCCTGGCTTTGGGATCAGAGTATGTTCCTGGCTTCAGGCTCAAGGCTCCAGGTTCTAGGCTCCACATTTCAGGCTCAGTTCCCAGCTACAGGCTCTATGCTCCAGGCTCGTGACTTTGCGTTCCAGGCTCCAGGCACCTTGCATTTGGCTCAAGGCTCCGGGATCCAGGCTCCAGCCTCAGGGTCAGTTCCACTCTCCGGGCTCAAGACTCCAGGCTCAAGGCTCAGGGTCAGTTCATGGCTCCAGTCACCAGGCTCTAGACTCCAAGCACCATGCTTAAGCTCTGGGCTCAGGGCTATAGGCTCCAGGCTCAGGGTTTTTTCCAGGCTCCGTCCTCCATGCTTCAGGTTCCGGGCTCAAGGCTCTGGGCTCAGTGTCACTTCCAGGCTCCGGGCAAACCGCTCAAGGCTATGGGCTCCGGGCTCAAGGCTCCGGGCTCCAGGCTCCAGGCTCCAGGCTTCAGGCTCCAGGCTCTGGTTATGGGGTCAGTTCCAACTTCCGGTCTCCAGGTTTTAGGCTCCACATTTCGGGCTTGGGGTCAGTTCCAGGCTCCATAGTCCGGGCTCGTTGCTACGCGTTCCGGGCTCCAGGCTGAAGGCTCCAAGCTAAAAGCTCCAAGCTCGGGGTAAGTTCCATTCTCCGGGCACAAGGCTCCAAGCTCAAGGGTCGGGGTCAGTTCCGGGCTCTGCGCTCTTGGCTCTTGGCTCTTGGCTCTTGGCTCTTGGCTCTTGGCTCTTGGCTTTTGGCTCTTGGCTCTGGGCTCTGGGCTCAAGGCTCTGGGCTCTTGGCTCTGGGCTCCAGGCTCAATGCTTCAAGCTCTTTGCTCCAGGCTCAAGTCTCGGGGTCAGTTCCAGGCACCGGGCTCCAGGCTCCAAGTTCAAGGCTCCGTACTCCAGGCTCAAGGCTCCCTGCTCGTTTCCAGTTCCAGGCTCCGTACTCCAGGCTCAAGGCTCCCTGCTCTAGGCAACAGGCTCGAGGCTCATGGCTCTGCGTTCCAGGTTCCAGGCTCAAGGTTCCAGGCTGGAAATGACGTTGGGTTCATTTCCAGGCTACGTGCTCCAGGCTACGGTCTCCTTTTCGGTTCAAGTCTCAAGGCTCTTGGCTTCAAGCGCTGGGCTACGGGCTAAAGGCTCACCTCAATGCCCAGACCTCTCGGTGAACCCATGTACCACACACTTCAGCACTGTTTTCGGTGGATCCGAGAACGGTGAAATTCCAGGCCCTGAAAAAATTGCACCCATCGTAAAACCATGTGGGGGGAAAAAAAATGAAAGAAGAAGAAATTGACTTAGATTTCATTTTTTAGTGTTTAACACGAAAAGAAGCTGTTTTGATCACTTTGACACTAGGATGTTTTTTTCTCAAAGAAAACTTCATGAACTGAAACGACTTGAACAATACAGTTATAAACCAATTATTTCTGACTTGTTTTTAGTTTTTTCCTTCTTTTCTGAGTAGAAGAGGTAAAAATGTAATTTTTGAGCGTTTCAGAAGATAAGAAGCCGTTTTGGTCACTTTGAGACAGGGATGTTTTTACTCAAGCAGAACTTCATGATCTGAGAAGACTATGACAAAACAGAATTAAACCACTTATTTCTGACTTGTTCTTAGTGTTTTCTTTCTTTACTGAGTAGAAGAGGCAAAAATGTCATTTTTGAGCGTTTCAGACGATAAGAAGCTGTTTTGGTCACTTTGAGACAAGGATGTTTTTTTTCAAGCAGAACTTCATAATCATAGAAGACTTTAACAAAATAGTCATAAAACACTTATTTCTGACTTGTTTTTAGTGCTTTCCTTCTTTTCTGAGTAGAAGAGGAAAATATGTCATTTTTCAGCGTTTCAGACGATAAGTAGCTGTTTTTGTATCTTTTAAACAAGGATGTTTTTTTCTCAAGGAAAACTTCATGAACTGATAAGACTTGAACAAAACAGCCATTAAACACTTATTTCTGACTTGTTTTTAGTGTTTTCACATGTTTTTCTGATTATATAGGTAAAAATGTCATTTTTAAGCGTTTTACACGATAGGAAGCTGTTTTGGTCACTTGGAGACAAGGATGTTTTTTCTCAAGCAGAACTTCATTATCTGAGAAGACTTTAACAAAATAGTTATTAAACACTTATTTCTTACTTGTTTTAGTGTTTTTCTACTTTTCAGAGTAGAAGAGGCAAAAATGTCATTTTTGAGCGTTTCAGACGATAAGAAGCTGTTTTGGTCACTTTGAGACAAGGATGTTTTTTCTCAAGCAGAACTTCATGAATCGAGAAGACTATGACAAAACAGCCATAAAACACTATTTTCTGACTTGTTTTTAGTGCTTTCCTTCCTTTCTAAGTAGAAGAGTCAAAAATGTCATTTTTAAGCGTTTCTGACGATAAGTACCTTTTTTTTTCGCTTTTAGACAAGTATGTTTTTTTTTCAAGGAAAACTTCATGAACTGATAAGACTTGAACAAAACAGCCATGAAAAACTTATTTCTGACTTGTTTTTATTTTTTTTCAGGCTTTTCTGACTATATACGTAAAAATGTCATTTTTGAGCGTTTTAAAGTATAAGAAGCTGTTTTGGTCACTTGGAGAACAAGGATGTTTTTTCTCAAGCAGAACTTCATTATCTGAGACGACTTTAACAAAATAGTCATAAAACACTTATTTCTGACTTGTTTTTAGTGTTTTTCTTTTTTAAGAGTAGAAGACGCAATGATATCATTTTTGAGCGTTTCAGACTATAAGAAGCTGTCTTTGTCACTTTGAGACAAGGATGTTTTTTTTCTCAAGCAAAACTTCATGAACTGATAAGACTCGAACAGAACAGCCATAAACCACTTATTTCTGACTTGTTTTTAGCGTTTTTCTACGTTTCCGAGTAGAAGAGGCAATAATGTCATTTTTTAGTATGTCACGCGATAAGAAGCTGTTTTTGTCATTGTGAGACAAGAATGAGATTGCCATAGCACATTGACAAAACAGCCATAAACCATAAATTTCTTACTTGTTTTCTTAATCTTCTGACTAGACTGGTAAAATGTCATTTTTGAGCCTTTCACGCAAGCAGAAGCTTTTACGGTCACTTTTGAGACGAGAATTTTATTTCTCAAGTAGAACTTCATCATTTTTCCGTTGATAAACAGCCATAAACCACTTATATTCTTTCGTGTTTGTAGTGTTTTCTTGCATTTCTAAATAGAGAAAGAAACAATGTCGTTTTTGAGCGTTTCACACGAAAATAAACGCTTTGAAACAAGGATGTTTTTTCTCAAGCAGAACTTCATGATACGACTTTGACAAAAAAGCCACTTATTCCTGACTTGTTTTTAATATTTTTCTGCTTTTCTGAGTAAAGCCAGTAAAAATGTCATTTTTGAGCGTTTCAATTCAAGAGACGCTGTGGGACTTTTCAATTTTTCCAGCCTTTGTCTTACTTTGTTTTTTTGTTTTTTTCAAAGATAGAACCCTGGTTTGCCTAACCCCCTTTTTTTTTTCTTTTTTTTTTTTTTTCTGTCTCGCTCCCCGTCTCTTCTTTCCAGCATCCTTAAAGTAGCACACTGAGTTCTGTCATTTTTCAATCTACCCCAGTGGAGACGGAAGTCTTCCCCACACTGAACAAAACCCAGGGGTTAGAACTCTGCTCCTTCTGGCCTAGTCTGACTTTTTTTTTCTGTCTGTCTCCCCCTCTTTTCTCTCCAGCATCCTTAAAGCTTCACACTTAGTTCTGGCATTTTTCAAACCACCCCGTGGAGATGTAATGCTGCCTCATATTGCAGCCACACACTATAGTGGAAGAACTCTGTCCATGGTCCTGATTCTTTGTCTTTCTTTCTCTCTCGCTCTCTCTGTCCCTCTTTCCTCCAAGCCCTTAAAGCTGCACACTGGCATGCATGGACGTGGAAGATACACTGGGAAATGTCGCACTGACCCTTGTCAGGGTTAGACCGGGACAACTGGTGGACGGTGTGGACTCTGTCTGTTTTTCCAGCCTGTGTGGGACATTGTTATTTTTCCAAAGACAGAACACCGGTTAGCCTAACCCCTTTTTTAACCTCCGGTTCTTCTGTCATCTGGAGCTGGATAACGATAAAACAGTAAATGTCATTTTTGAGCGTTTCACTTCGAGAAGCTGTGGGACTTTTCCTCATCTGAAGCTGGAAACCTAATCTCCAGGCTCCAGGTACGGGGTCATTTCCAGGCTCCGGGCTCCAGACTTCAGGCTCTTGACACTCCAAGCTCTTGACTCGGGGTCTTTACTTCGTGTCCCGGCTCCAGGCTCCCGACTCCATGCTCCGGGCTCCAAGGCTTCAAACCAAGGTTCGGTTCTCGGGGTTTGTTCCAGGCTCCGCGCTCCAGGCTCCACGTTCCTTGCGCAGGGCTCCGGGTTCGTGGTCATTTCTAGGCTCCGGGCTCCAAGGTCCAGACTTGGGGTCAGTTCCAGTCTCCAGGCTCAAGGCTCACGGCTCCAGGCTCACGGCTCTAGGCATGGGGTCAGTTCAAAGTTGTGGGATCCATGTTTCAGGCTCCAGGCTTCTGGCTCGGGGTAAGTCCCAGGCTCCGGGTTCCACGCCTTGGGCTCAAGGCTCTGGGCACGGGGTTATTTCTGGGCTCCGGGCTCCAGGCTTTGGGCTTTTGGTGTTCTTCCAGGTAAGGTTATTATTCTTAATGAAAATGAACGAATTGACGAAAACTAAAATTGAAAAAAACATTTTCGTCAACTTAAATAAATAAAAACTCTAATTAAAAGAAAGAAATGATAACTAACTGAAACTGTATTGTGTGGTTACAAAACTAACTAAAACTTATAAAAATTATGTATAAAATTCCCTTCGTTTTCGTCTTTTTAAATGTCGGATTGATATCAAATTGATTAATTTCGCTCCAACAGTTTGAGCTTGCAGCACCATACGACACTACACAGTCTGTCATGTATGGTCACTTGTGGTTTCCAGTCGTCTTCTGGTCCCCACTCTACCTGGAACATACAGACTAAAGCTGGAACACAGCAGCAGAGTCCTGTCTGGGATTTACTTCAGTGATGAGTGGGGTCGTTTTTTTTTTTTGTTTTTTTTTGCTGCGCTCACTGTGTGTGCGCGTGAGTGACAGAGACAGAGTGGAGCTAAACGACAGAGTCAGTGTTTAACTAGCATCCAGGTAAAAACTGGAGAGATTATCACCATGAAAAGGCCTTCCAAGGCTTTAACTGCACGGTTTAGAAGAGGAGAAAAGAGGAGGATGAAAACTAATCCAATTACAGATGTATGGAACCTGTTATAATGTTAAAAAATGTTTGATATTACTAGCTACAGCTAACTGAACTGAAATGAAGCAAAGTTGGCTAACAACGGAACTGTAGATGATTAAGATATGAGATATATGCTAAGGTCTGGTTTATGAACGGGGTTATATATGTTTATCTATGTTTCTATCTGGTTTAACTGCTGGTTAGGTGGTTTATATGTTTCTGTCTGGTTTAACTGCTGGCTGCTTTGTGCAACTCCTTTCACGCTTTGCACCTCATTGTTTTCATGTAATTTACTTTAATTTTTTTCATTTTATTTTTTATATGGATCACACACACACCCCCAACCTGCTATAGGGAATTTATACATCATAATGTACATGTGTTTGTGTCTCTGCTCAGTCAATGAGCCGCCCTAACGCGACCCCCAAATAAAGTGTCCAGAATAACCCGCTGATTCGCGCCGCACTAATTTCTTTGAATAGGATGGTGAGGAAGATAAAATATATGACATAACTAAAACTAATACTGAACTAAACCAAACTAAAACTAAGCATTCAGAAAAAAAAGATAACTAATAAAAACTAGCAAGCATGCTCTAAAAACTAATTAAAACTAACTGAATAAGAGGGGGAAAAAAGTAAAAAAAACTAAATAAACCGAAAATATAATTAAGAATCCAAAACTATTCTAACCTTGCTTCCAGGCTCCTGGCCCCATCCTCCCGGCTCAAAGCTCCAGGCTCAGGATCAGTTCCAGGCTCCGGTCTCAAGGCCCCAGGTACCGGGTTCGGGGTCAGTTCCAAGCTCGAAGCTCCGGGCTCCAGGCTCGGCAATACAGAATCCAGGCTCCGGGCTCGGGGTCAGATCCAGGCTCCGGGCTCCGGGCTCCGGGCTCTGGGAATGAGGTCATTTCCTCGCTCCGACCTCCAGAATCCAGGCTGCAGGCTCCGGACTCGGGGTTAGTTCCAGGCTCTTGGCTCCAGGCTCCAGGCACGGGGTTATTTCCAGCCTCCAGACTCACGGCTCAAGGCTCTGGACTCGGGGTCAGTACAAGGCTTTGGGCTCCTGGCTCCAGGCTCCAGGCTCCAGGCTCCAGGCTCCCGGCTCCCGGCTCCCGGCTCCATGCCCATGACTCCATGCTCCGCGCTCCAGGGTCCAAGATCAAGGTTCTGTTCTCTGTGTCAGTTCCAGGCTTCGTGCTCCATGCTCCATGTTCCAGGAACAGGGCTCTGGGCTCGGGGTCCTTTCTTGGCTCCGGGCTCCAAGATCCGGACTTAAGGTCAGTTCCAGCCTCTGGGTTCCAGGCTCTAGGCTCACGGCTCCATGCTACGGGCTCCAGGCTTGGGGTAAGTTCAAGGGTTCGAGCTCCAGGCTCAGTGATCAAGGCTCCATGTTCATGGTCAGTTCAAGGCTCCGGGTTCTTTTCTCCAGGCTCGGGGTCAATTCAAGTACCTGGGTTCTGGGCTCTAGACTCCAGGCTCCAGACTCCGGGCTCTAGGCTCCATGCTTCAAGCTCTTGTATCCATGCTCTAGGCTCAGGGTCAGATCCAGGCTCTGGGCTCCATGGTCAGGTCAGGTCAGGTCAGGGCTCAAGACTCCTGGATTCAGGCTTAGGGCTCCAAGCTACCAGCTCCAGACTCCAGTCTCCAGATCAGTTCCAGGGTCCGGGCTAAAGGATCCAGGCTCCGCACTCCAACCTCCTCGTTCCAGGCAAAGGGTTTGGAGTCAGTTCCATGCTAAGGGCTCCAAGCTCCAGCCTCTAGGCTCGGGGTCAGTTACAAGGGCTCTGGGCTCCAACCTCAAAGCTCCAGGCTCCATTCTCCGGTTTCCAGAATCCCGGCTTGGGTTAAGTTCCAGGCTCCGGGCTCAGGGCTCAAGCCTCCCTTCTCCAGTTTTCAGGTTCCAGGCTCCCTGCTCAAGGCTCCACCCTCAAGGCTCCGGGCTCAAGGCTTCGGGCTCAAGGCTTCGGGCTTTGTGTCACTTCTATTCTCCGGGTTCAAGGCTCCGAGCTCAAGGTACCGGGCTCCAGGCTCCCCTTTTGGGTTTTTTTTGAGGCTCCGGTATCCAGGCTTTGGACTCGGTGTCAGTTCCAGGCTCCAGGCTCCAGGCTCCAGGTTCAGTGCACCAGGCTCCAGGTTCCAGACTCCGTGCTCTAGGATCCGGGATCGGGGTCAGTTCTAGGCTCTGGGCTCAAGGCTCTGGGATCAGGTTCAGTTTGTGGCTCCAGGCTCCAGGCTCCAGGCTCCAAGCTCCTGGCTCCAGGCTCAAGGAACCAGGCTCAAGGCTCCAAGCATCAGGCTCCAGGCACCGCGCTCCTTCCTCAGGGATCCTGGCTTTGGGCTCAGAGTATGTTCCTGGCTTCAGGCTCAAGGCTCCAGGTTTTAGGCTCCACATTTCAGGCTCAGTTCCCAGCTACAGGCTCTATGCTCCAGGCTCCTGACTTTGCGTTCCTGGCACCTTGCATTTGGCTCAAGGCTCCGGGATCCAGGCTCCAGCCTCGGGGTCAGTTCCACTCTCCGGGCTCAAGACTCCAGGCTCAAGGCTCAGAGTCAGTTCATTGCTACAGTCACCAGGCTCTAGACTCCAAGCTCCATGCTTCAAGCTCTGGCCTCCAGGCTATAGGCTCTGGGCTCAGTGTCAGTTCCAGGCTCCGGGCTACCCGCTCAAGGCTCCGGGCTCCGGGCTCCGGGCTCCGGGCTCCGGGCTCCGGGCTCCAGGCTCCGGGCTCGGGGCTCCAGGCTCCAGGCTCCAGGCTCCAGGCTCCAGGCTCCAGGCATCAGGCTCCAGGCACCGCGCTCCTTCCTCAGGGATCCTGGCTTTGGGCTCAGAGTATGTTCCTGGCTTCAGGCTCAAGGCTCCAGGTTTTAGGCTTCACATTTCAGGCTCAGTTCCCAGCTACAGGCTCTATGCTCCAGGCTCGTGACTTTGCGTTCCAGGTACCTTGCATTTGGCTCAAGGCTCCGGGATCCAGGCTCCAGCCTTTGGGTCAGTTCCACTCTCCGGGCTCAAAACTCCAGGCTCAAGGCTCAGGGTCAGTTCATTGCTACAGTCACCAGGCTCTAGACTCCAAGCTCCATGCTTCAAGCTCTGGGCTCCAGGCTATAGGCTCTGGGCTCAGTGTCAGTTCCAGGCTCCAGGCTACCCGCTCAAGGCTCCGGGCTCCAGGCTCCAGGCTCCAGGCTCCAGGCTCCAGGCTCCAGGCTCCAGGCTCCAAGCCCCAGGCTCCCGGCTCCAGGCTCCAGGCTCCAGGCTCCAGGCTCTGGTTATGGGGTCAATTCAAACTTCCGGTCTCCAGGTTTTTGGCTCCACATTTCAGGCTTGGGATCAGTTCCAGGTTCCATAGTCCGGGCTCATTGCTACGTGTTCCAGGCTCCAGGCTGAAGGCTCCAAGCTCAAGGATTGGGGTCAGTTCCGGGCTCTGGGCTCTTGGCTCTTGGCTCTTGGCTCTTGGCTCTTGGCTCTGGGCTCTGGGCTCTGGGCTCTGGGCTCTGGGCTCTGGGCTCTGGGCTCTGGGCTCTGGGCTCTCTGCTCTGGGCTCCAGGCTGAAGGCTCAATGCTTCAAGCTCTTGGCTCCAGGCTCAAGGCTCCAGGCTCGTTTTCAGTTCCAGGCTCCGTGCTCCAGGTTCCAGGCTCCAGGCTCCCTGCTCCAAGAAACAGGCTCCAGGCTCGTGGCTCCGCGTTCCAGGTTCCAGGCTCAAGGCTCCAGGCTGGAAATGACCTTGGGGTCATTTCCAGGCTACGGGCTCCAGGCTGCGGTCTCCTTTTCGGTTCAAGTCTCAAGGCTCTGGGCTCCTAGCGCTGGGCTACGGGCTACAGGCTCACCTCAATGCCCAGACCTCTCGGTGAACCCATGTACCACACACTTCAGTACTGTTTGCGGTGGATCCTTGAACGGTGAAATCCCAGGCCCGGAAAGAATTGCACCCCATCATGTGGGGAAAACAAAAAAAAAACAAAAAAAAAAGAAAGAAAGAAGAAGAAGAAATTGACTTAGATTTCATTTTTTAGTGTTTCACACGAAAAGAAGCTGTTCTGATCACTTTGACACAAGGGTGTTTTTTTTCTCAAAGAAAACTTCATGAACTGAAACGACTAGAACAATACAGTTATAAACCAAGTATTTCTGACTTGTTTTTAGTTTTTTCCTTCTTTTCTGAGTAGAAGAGGCAAAAATGTCTTTTTTCAGCGTTTCAGAAGCTGTTTTTGTCACTTTGAGACAAGGAATTTTTTTTCTCAAAGAAATCTTCATGAACTGATAAGGATTCAAAGTAAACAGCCATAAACCACTTTTTTCTGACTGTTTTTTTTTTTTTTAGCGTTTTTCTACTTTTCAGAGAAGAAGAGGAAAAAATGTCATTTTTGAGCGTTTCAGATGATAAGAAGCTGTTTTGGTCACTTTGAGACTAGGATGTTTTTTCTCAAGAAGAACTTTATGATCTGAGAAGACTATGACAAAACACATTTAAACGATAAGAAGCTGTCTTTGTCACTTTGAGACAAGGAATTTTTTTTCTCAATGAAAACTTCATGAACTGATAAGACTTGAACAAAACAGCCATTAAACACTTATTTCTGACTTGTTTTTAGTGTTTTCATGCTTTTCTGACTATATAGGTAAAAATGTCATTTTTGAGCGTTTCAGACGATAAGAAGCTGTTTTGGTCACTTTGAGATGTTTTTTCTCAAGCAGAACTTCATAATCATAGAATACTTTGACAAAATAGTCATAAAACACTTATTTCTGACTTGTTTTTAGTGCTTTCCTACTTTTCTGAGTAGAAGAGGCAAAAATGTCATTTTTCAGTGTTTCAGACGATAAGTAGCTTTTTTGTCACTTTGAGACAAGGATGTTTTTTTCTCAAGGAAAACTTCGTGAACTGATAAGACTTAAACAAAACAGCAATTAAACACTTATTTCTGACTTGTTTTTAGTGTTTTCATGCTTTTATGACAGTATAGGTAAAAATGTCATTTTTGAGCGTTTTACACGATAAGAAGCTGTTTTGGTCACTTGGAGACAAGGATGTTTTTTCTCAAGCAGAACTTCATTATCTGAGAAGACTTTAACAAAATAGTCATAAAACACTTATTTCTGACTTGTTTTTAGTGTTTTTCTGCTTTTCAGAGTAGAAGAGGAAAAAATGTCATTTTTGTGCGTTTCAGACGATAAGAAGCTGTTTTGGTCACTTTGAGACAAGGATGTTTTTTCTCAAGCAGAACTTCATGAATCTAGAAGACTATAAAAAAAACAGCTATAAACCATTTATTTCTGACTTGTTTTTTGTTTCTTTACTGAGTAGAAGAGGCAAAAATGTCATTTTTGAGCGTTTCAGACGATAAGAAGTTGTTTTTGTCACATTGACACAAGGATGTTTTTATCTGAAGGAAAACTTCATGAACTGATAAGACCTGAACAAAACAGCCATACAACACTCATGTCTTAATTGTCTTTAGTGTTTTCATGCTTTTCTGACTGTAGAGGCAAAAATGTAATTTTTGAGCGTTTCAGACGATAAGAAGCTGTTTTGGTCACTTTGAGACAAGGATGTTTTTTTTTCTCAAGCAAAACTTCATGAACTGATAAGACTCGAACAGAACAGCCATAAACCACTTATTTCTGACTTGTTTTTAGCGTTAATCTACGTTTCCGAGTAGAAGAGGCAATAATGTCATTTTTAAGTATGTCACGCGATAAGAAGCTGTTTTTGTCATTGTGAGACAAGAATGAGATTGCCATAGCACATTGACAAAACAGCTATAAACCACTTATTTCTTGCTCTTTTTCTTAATTTTCTGACTAGACTGGTAAAATGTCATTTTTGAGCCTTTCACGCAAGCAGAAGCTTTTACGGTCACTTTTGAGACAAGGATTTTATTTCTCAAGTAGAACTTCATCATTTTTCCGTTGACAAACAGCCATAAACCACTTATATTCTTTCGTGTTTGTAGTGTTTTCTTGCATTTCTAAGTAGAGAAGGAAACAATGTCGTTTTTGAGCGTTTCACACGAAAATAAACGCTTTGAAACAATGAGCTTTTCACTTCAAGAGAAGCTGGGGGACTTTTCAATTTTTTTGTTTTTTTTTTTCTCAAAGACAGCACCCTGGTTGGCCTAACCCCCCCCCCCCCCCCCCTTTTTTTTTTTTTTCTGTCTCGCTCCCCGTCTCTTCCTTCCAGCATCCTTAAAGTAGCACACTGAGTTCTGTCATTTTTCAATCTACCCCAGTGGGGACGGAAGTCTTCCCCACACTGAACAAAACCCAGGGGTTAGAACTCTGCTCCTTCTGGCCTAGTCTGACTTTTTTTCTGTCTGTCTCCCCCTCTTTTCTCTCCAGCATCCTTAAAGCTTCACACTTAGTTCTGGCATTTTTCAAACCACCCCGTGGAGATGTAATGCTGCCTCACATTGCAGCCACACAATATAGTGGAAAAACTCTGTCCATGGTCCTGATTCTTTGTCTTTCTTTCTCTCTCGCTCTCTCTCTTCCTCTTTCCTTCAAGCCCCTTAAAGCTGCACACTGGCGTGCATGGACGTGGAAGAACACTGGGAAATGTCGCACTGACCCTTGTCAGGGTTAGACCGGGACGGCTGGTGGACGGTGTGGACTCTGTCTTTTTTCCAGCCTGTGTGGGACATTGTTATTTTTCCAAAGACAGAACACCGGTTTAGCCTAACCCCTTTTTTAACCTCCGGTTCTTCTTTCATCTGGAGCTGGATAACGATAAAACAGTAAATGTCATTTTTGAGCGTTTCACTTCAAGAGAAGCTGTTGGACTTTTCCTCATCTGAAGCTGGAAACGTAATCTCCAGGATCCAGGCTCCGCGCTCCAGGCTCCAGGCTCCAGGCACGGGGTCATTTCCAGGCTCCGGGCTCCAGGCTCAAATCTCCATACTCATGGCTCTAGGCTCACGGCTCCATGCTCCGGGCTCCAGGCTCGGGGTCAGTTCCAATGTCCGGGCTCATGGCTCCAGGCACGGGATCAGTTTGAGGATCTGGGCTCCGAGCTCGAGTCCTTAAGCCCGTAGCTCTAAACTCCGCGCTCCAGGCTCCGCCCTCCAGACTCAAGGGTCCAGGTAATTTGTAAGTTGCAGGCTCCGTTCTCCGGGTTAACGGCTCCAGACTCCGGGCTCGGGTTCAGTTCCAGGCTCGGGGCTCTGGTCTCCGGCCTCCGGGCTACGGGCTCTGGGTCCATGTTTGGGATCATTTCCAGGCTTCGGGCTCGGGGCTCCGGTCTCATGTACAGTTCAAGGCTCAATTCTCCGGGCTCCTAGCGCTGGGCTACAGGCTACAGGCTCACCACAATGCCCAGACCTCTCGATTTTCCGGTATTTTCTGACTAGAAGAGGCAAAAATGTCATTTTTTTTTTTTTTTTTTAGCGTTTTACACGATAAGAAGCTGTTTTCGTAACTTTATGACAAGTATGTTTTTTTCTCAAGGAAAACTTTATGAACTGATAAGACTCGAACAAAACAGCCATAAACCACTTATATCTGACTTGTTTTTTGCGTTTTTCTTCTTTTCTGAGTAGAAGTGGCAAAAATGTCATTTTTGAGCGTTTCAGACAATAAGAAGATGTTTTTGACACTTTGAGAAAAAGATGTTTTTTTTCTTTTGAAGCAGAACGTCATGAACATATAAGACTTTGACAAAAACAAACCCATTAAACACATATTTTCTACCTGTTTTTAGTGTTTCATGCTTTTCTAAGTAGAAGAGGCAAAAATGTCATTTTTTAGTGTTTCAGATGAAAAGAAGCTGTTTTTGTCACGTTGAGACAAAGATGTTTTTTTCCAAGCAAAACTTCATGAACTGATTAGACTTTGACAAACAGCCATAAAACACTTATTTCTGACTTGTTTTTATATTTTTCTTGCTTTTCTGAGTAGAAGAGGCAAAAATGTCTTTTTTGATTGTTTCAGACGAAAAGAAGCTGTTTTTTTCAGTTCAATGCAATTTTATTTGTATGGCCCAATATCACAACAAGGTTTTCTCAAAGGGCTTTACAGAGTCAGTTGGGTGTAAAAATCAACAGTCAAATAAACAGCAAGAAAATGAGTAATGTCCAGGGCATCCCCCGTCCTTAGACCTTCCTTCTCGGCAAGGAAAAACTCAAAACCCAGTGGGAAAAGGGAGAAACCTCGGGGAGAACCACAGTGAAGGAGAGATCCACTCCCATGGACGGACAGGCTATAGATGCACCAGGACTGATGGACGTCCATTTTCAGATGTAGTTCCAGTCTGCAAGGATGCAGTAGGGTGGACACATGAGGGGTCCATCCCACTGGATGAGACAGGCAGGGGCGAGGAAGGAGGCCCATCCACAGTGGTGAGGCCGAGGACATCATCCAGACAGGTTGGGGAGGGGGTCAGGACACAGGTCAGGGCAGGACACAGATGGGTCACCGCAGATCCTGTCGTCATTTGCTCCCAAGTGGCTACAGCTGAAAAAGTAGCCACTCCCCCGGAGGGGAGTGGGGAAAAGGGACACCGGGTGAATAGTAAAGCACAGACTAAGTTGGCTAAATATTAGAAAATATAGGTACAGACAAAAGTGGTACGTAGAACCAGAAACAGGTGATAGGACTCAGTGCCTGTACTTCCCCCAGCATTATTGCTCCTAGGGCAGCTTAGACTGAACTGTGGGTTCAGTCTGGTTTTAACTAGCCTGACCATAAGCTTTTTCAAACAGGAACGTTTTCAGCCTGACCTTAAATGTAGAGACTGTGTCGGCCTCTTTAATGTTAGCAGGAAGCTGATTCCATAAAACAGGAGCTTGGTAACTAAAGGCTCTAGCTCCTACTGTACTTTTACAGACCCTGGGAACTACCAGCAGACCTGCATTCTGAGAGCGAAGGGTTCTGTTGGGATGGTACGGCACCAGAGCATCTCTGAGATAAGAGGGGCCCATACCATTAATGGTCTTGTATGTAAGAAGGAGGATTTTAAATCAAATTCTAAACTCGATTGGAAGCCAGTGAAGGGCTTGGAGCGCAGGGGTGATGTGTTCTCTTCTATTTGTTCCTGTTAGTAGTCTCGCTGCAGCGTTCTGAACCAGTTGAAAACTTTTTAGAGAGCTCTTAGGACATGCTACGAGAAGGGAGTTACAGTAATCTAATCTAGATGTAACAAACTCATGAACTAATTTTTCTGCGTCATTTTTAGATAGAATATTCTAATTTTGGCTATGTTGCGCAGGTGGAAGAAGGCGGTTCTGCAGGCTTGGTTAATATGTGGTTTAAATGATAGATCTGGGTCAAATAGAACTCCTAGGTTTCTAACTGTGGCGCTGGAGGCTACACTCACATTGTCCAGAGTGACTATCTGGTCAGTTAGGGAGTCTCTCACATTTTTAGGGCCTATTATAATGACTTCTGTTTTTTCAGGGTTAAGTAAAAGATAATTAGCGCTCATCCAGGTTTTAATGTCACAGACACAGGAACTTAGTTTATCTACTTGTCTGGTCTGATCAGGTTTAATCGATAAATACAGTTGTGTATCGTCTGCGTAACAGTGAAAATTAATGCCATGTTTTCTAATAATGTTACCTAAAGGCAGCATGTGTAAACAAAATGGGCCCGAGGACCGACCCTTGTGGCACGCCGCAACTAACTCTGGAATATGTTGATGATTGTTGGTTTACATTAACAAACTATTAGATAAATAGGATTTAAACCAGCAGAGGGCTGTTCTTCTAATGCCTATGTCCCATTCTAATCTCTGCAGCAAGATACTGTGGTCGATAGTGTCAAAAGCTGCACTCAGGTCCGGTAAGACCAGGATCGAGACCAATCCATCGTCAGCAGCTAATAACAAGTCATTAGTTACTTTGACTAACGCAGTTTCAGTGCTATGACGAGCACGAAAGCCAGACTGGAAGTGTTCAAATAAACTATTGTCCTGTAAATGCTGACACAGCTGTTTAACTACCACTCTTTCAAGAACTTTTGAGAGGAAGGGCAAATTAGATATAGGTCTGTAATTGACCAGGATGTCAGGATCTAGAGTAGTTTTTTTCAGAAGTGGTTTAATAACAGCAAATTTAAAAGATTGTGGCACGTAGCCAGTAACTAGTGAGGTATTTATTATAATTAGGATTGTGTCAATAGTTAAGGGCAGAGTCTCTTTAAAAAGTTGAGACAAGGATGTTTTTTTTTCTCAAGCAAAACTTCACGAACTGATAAGACTTTAACCAAAAAGCCATAAAACACTTATTTCTGACTTGTTTTTAGTGTTTTCATGCTTTTCTGAGTAGAATAGGCAAAAATGTCATTTTTGAGCATTTCACGCAAGCAGAAGCTGATTTGGTCACTTTTGAGACAAGGATGTTTTGTCTCAAGGAGAACGTAAAGCTTCACACTTAGTTCCGGCATTTCTCAAACCGCCCCGTGGAGATGGAATGCTGCCTCACATTGCAGCCACACTCTAGTGGAAGAACTCTGTCCATGGTCCTGATTCTTTGTCTTTCTTTCTCTCTTGCTCTCTCTCTCCCTCTTTCCTCCAACCCCCTTAAAGCTGCACACTGGCGTGCATGGATGTGGAAGAACACTGGGAAATGTCGCACTGACCCTTTTCAGGGTTAGACCGGGACGGCTGATGGACGGTGTGGACTCTGTCTTTTTTCCAGCCTGTTTGGGACATTGTTATTTTTCCAGAGACAGAACACCGGTTAGCCTAACCCCTTTTTTAAACTCCGGTTCTTTTGTCATCTGGAGCTGGATAACGATAAAACAAGAACCATATGTTGAACTTTGTTATTTTTTTTCCAGAGACAACCCCTGTAAGCCTAACACCTTTTTTTTTTTTTTAACCTCCGGGGCTTCTCCTCAACTTTAGCCGGAAACCTAACCTTGTTCAAGGTCTGAATCTTTTCCCCTCTCTCCCCCTCTCCTCTCTCCAGCCCCCTTAAAGCTTCTCATTGAGTTGTGGAACTTTTTCAAACCCCCCCAGTGGGGACGGAAATCTGCCCACATCAGAGCCTCACACTCGGGGAAGAACTCTCGCTCTGGTCCTGGTTCATCTTTTCCTCTTCCCTCCCCCTTTTTCTTCCAGCCACTTTGAAGCAGCACATTGGCATGCGCTGAGGAGGAGGAACGCCGGGAAATGACGCGCTGACCCGAGTCAGGATTAGGCCGGGACGGCCGGTGGACTGTGTGGACTCTGTCTTTTTTCCAGGCCTGTGTGGGATTAGCTATTTTTCCAGGCCTGTGTGGGAATCTGTTATATTTTTTCAAAGCCAGAACGCCGGTTAGCTGATCCCCTTTTTAACCTCCGGTGCTTTTCTCATCTGGAGCTTGATAACGGTAAAACTCAAACCGTCTGTGGCCATTTTTCAGAACTCTGCTCCTCCTTGCCTTGGTCTGACTCTTTTTTTTCTGTCTCTTTCCCACTCTTTCCTCCAGCCACCTTAAAGCTACACACTAAGTTCTGGAATTTTTCAAACTGTCCCGTGGAGACGGAATGCTGCCCCACATTGCAGCCACACAGTGGGGGCTGAACTCTTGCCCACCTTGCCTGTCTTCGGTGTGACTCGGGCTTCTACAAACTGATTGCACTTGCTGTATTTATCATATTTTAAATGTATTGTAATGGTATTTTGTTCTTTTTTAATGGTATTTGAATTGTATCTTATTTGTTCTGTTTATTTATGCTTTGCACTGTAAAGAACTTTTTGACTGTGTCTGCGAAAAGTGCTCTATCAAAAAAATTTATTGACTATTTTGCCTACTTACTGTCTGACTCTTTTTTTCCCCCCTCTCTCCCCCTTTGGGGTTAGGGCTCCGGGCTCGGGCTCTGTTCCAGGGTTTAGGGTTAGGGCTGAGGCCAGGGCCAGGGTTGGGGCTCCGGGCTCGGGCTAAGTTGCAGGATTCAGGTTAGGGCTGAGGCCAGGGTCAGGGTTAGGGCTCCAAGCTCGGGCTCAGTTACAGGCTCCAGGCTCAAGGCTCTAGGCTCTGGGATCCGGGCTCTAGGCTCCGGGTTCCAGGCTCCGGGCTCCGAGCTCCGGGCTCCGGGCTCCGGGCTCCAGGCTCCAGGCTCCAGGCTCCAGGCTCCAGGCTCCAGGCTCCAGGCTCCAGGCTCCGCGTTCCTTGCTCTGGGCTCGGGGTCAGTTCCATGCTCCAGGCTCCAGGCTCCTGGCTCCAGGCTCCTGGCTCTAGGGCGGGGTCATTTCCATGCTCCGGGCTCCAGGCTCAATGCTCTGGGTTTGGGGCAAGTTCCAAGCTCTGAGCACCAAGCTGCAGGCTCCAGATTCAAGAGTCCATGCTCCACGCTCCGGGCGCCAGGCTCCATGCTCCAAGCTCCTGGCTCCTGGCTCTTGGCTTCATGCTCCAATCTCCGGGCTCCGGGCTCCTGGCTCCGGGCTCCAGGCTTCAGCCTCCAGGCTCAGGGTTAGTTCCAGGCTCCAGGTTTCAGTCTCAGGGTCAGTTCCAATCTCCATACTCCATACACTTCGTACTCAAGGCTCGGGGTCAGTTCCAGGCTCTGGGTTCCAGCCTCCTACGTCTAGGCTCCGCACTCAAGGCTCCGGGCTCCAGGCTCAAGGCACGGGGTCATTTCTAGGCTCCGGTCTCCGAGGTCTGGACGTGTGGTCAGTTCTAGGCTCCGGGCTCCAGGCTCCAGGCTCCAAGCTTCAAGTTCCAGGCTCAAGGCTACATGCACCAGGCTCCAGGCTCCAGGTTCCAGGCTCCAGGCAAAAGGCTCTAGGCTCCATGCTCCAGGCTCCAGGCTCCAGGCTCCAGGCTCCAGGCTCCAGGCTCTAGACTCTAGGCTCCAGGCTCCAGGCTCCAGGCTCCAGGCTCCAGGCTCCAGGCATGGGGTAGGTTCAAAGTTCTGGGATCCACGCCCTGGGCCCAAGACTCCGGGCACGGGGTTTTTTCCAGTCTCCGGGCTCCAGACTTTGGGCTTTGGGTCTTCTTCCAGGCTCCATGTTCCGGGATCGGGGTCGGTTCCTAGCTCGAAGCTCCGGGCTCAAGGCTCCGCAATCAAGTATCCAGGCTCTGGGCTCAGGGTCTTCTTCCAGGCTCCAGACTCCAGGCTCCAGATTTCAGGTTCCAGGCTCCAAGCTCCAGGCTTGTGATCAGTACCGGCTACCGGCTCAAGACTCTAGGCTTGGGATCAGTTCCAGGCTCCGGGCTAAAGGATCCAGGCTCCGCACTCCAGGCTCCTGGTTCGAGGCACAGGGTCAGGGCTTGATGTCAGTTCCATGCTCCGGGCTCCAAGCTCCAGCCTCTAGGCTCGGGGTCAGTTTCAGGCACTGCACATCGGGCTCCAGGCTCCATGACCCAAACTCAAGGTCAAGGCTCCAGGTTCCTTGCAGAGGGTCATTTCCAGGCTCCAGGCTCCAAGCTCATGGCTCCGCGCTCAAGGCTCCGGGCTCGGGATCAATTCCAGGCTCCGGAATCCCGGCTCCAGGTTTTGGGTTCGGGGTCAGTTCCAGGTGTCAAGCTCTGGGCTCCAGGCTCTGCACTCCAGGATCCAGGCTCCATGCTATTTGGTCAGTTCCAGGCTCAAGCCTCCGGTTTCGGGTTCAGTTCCAGGCTCCAGGTTCCGGGCTCCAGGCTCCGAGCTCCATGCTCCAGGCTCCAGGCTCCAGGCTCCAGGCTCCAGGCTCCTTGCTCCGTGCTCAAGGTTCCAGGCTCCGTTCCAGGCTAAAGTTTCCAGGTTCCAGGCTCCGGGGTCAAGGCTCTGCGATCAAGGATAAAGGCTTAAGGCTCGGAGTCAGTTCAGGGCTCCAGGCTCAAATCTCAAGTTAAGTTCAAGGCTTCAAGTTCCGGGCTCCAGGCTCTATGCTCCAGGCTCGAGGCTACAGTTTCGGGGTCAGTTCCAGACTCCGGGCTCTAAGCTCCGGGCTCAAGGTTCCGTTTTCGGGGTCAGTTCCAAACTCTTTAGGCTCTGCACTCATGGCTCTGTGCTCCAGGCACAAGGCACCAGGTTTGGGGTTCGGGGTCAGTTCCAGGTTTTGAGCTCTGGGCTCCAGTCTCCGCTATCCAGGCTCTGGGCTTTGGGTCACTTCCAGGCTCAGGGCTCCAGGCTTAATTCTCGGGTTCAGTTCCAGTCTCGAGGTTCCTGGCCCCAGGCTCTGGGCTCGTGGCTTTGGGCTCTGGGTCTTCTTCCAGACTCCAGGCTCTGGGCTCCAGGCTGTGGGCTCATGATCAGTTTCTGGCTGTGGGCTCCAGGTTCAGGGTTTGGGTTCAGTTCTAGGCTCCTGGCTCCAGGCTCCGTGATCTAGGCTTCGGGCTCAATGTCTTCTTCAAAGCTCTAGACTCCAGGCTCCAGGCACACGGCTTCAGGCACACGGCT